>NC_034192.2:61162613-61240113 GCF_002021735.2 Oncorhynchus kisutch
AAATTATGACAGACCAGCTAGAACTACTGTCTCTATTAAATTCTGACAGACCAACTAGATCTACTGTCTCTATTATATTATACCAGACCAGCTAGATCTACTGTCTCTATTATATTATGACAGACCAGCTAGATTTACTGTCTCTAGTATATTATGACAGACCAGCTACATCTCTGCCTCAATTAAATTATGACAGACCGGCTAGATCTACTGTCTCTATTATATTATGGCAGACCAGCTAGATCTACTGTCTCTATTATATTATGACAGACCAGCTAGATCTACTGTCTCTATTATATTATGACAGACCAGCTAGAACTGTCTCTTATATTATGACAGACCAGCTAGATCTACTGTCTCTATTATATTATGACAGACCAGCTAGATCTACTGTCTCTATTAATTATGACAGACCCAGCTAATTACTGTCTCTATTATATTATAGCAGACCAGCTAGATCTACTGTCTCTATTATATTATGACAGACCAGCTAGATCTACTGTCTCTATTATATTATACAGACCAGCTAGATCTACTGTCTCATTATATTATGACAGACCAGCTAGAACTACTGTCTCTATTATATTATGACAGACCAGCTAGAGACTACTGTCTCTATTAAATGACAGACCAGCTAGATCTACTGTCTCTATTATATTATGAGCAGACCAGCTAGATCTACTGTCTCATTATATTATGACAGACCAGCTAGATCTACTGTCTCTATTATATTATGACAGACCAGCTAGATCTACTGTCTCTATTATATTATGACAGACCAGCTAGATCTACTGTCTCTATTATATTATGACAGACCAGCTAGATCTACTGTCTCTATTATATTATGTAAGACCAGCTAGATCTACTGTCTCTATTATATTATGACAGACCAGCTAGATCTACTGCTCTATTATATTATGACAGACCAGCTAGATCTACTGTCTCTATTATATTATGACAGACCAGCTAGATCTACTGTCTCTATTATTATATAGCAGACCAGCTAGATCTACTGTCTCTATTATATTATGACAGACCAGCTGACAATCTACTGTCTCTATATATTATGACAGACCAGCTAGATCTACTCTATTTATATTATGACAGACCAGCTAGATCTACTGTCTCTATTATATATGACAGACCAGCTAGATACTGTCTCTATTATATTATGACAGACCAGCTAGATCTACTGTCTATATTATATTTATGACAGACCAGCTATGATCTACTGTCTCTATTATATTTATGACAGACCAGCTAGATCTACTGTCTCTATTATATTATGACAGACCAGCTAGATCTACTGTCTCTATTATATTATGACAGACCAGCTAGATCTACTGTCTCTATTATATTATGACAGACCAGCTAGATCTACTGTCTCTATTAATTATGACAGACCAGCTAGATCTACTGTCTCTATTATATTATGACAGACCAGCTAGATCTACTGTCTCTATTATATTATGACAGACCAGCTAGATCGACTGTCTCTATTATAATATGACCGACCAGCTAGATCTACTGTCTCGATTATATTATGACAGACCAGCTAGATCTAATGTCTCTATTTAATATGACAGACCAGCTAGATCTACTGTCTCTATTATATTATGACAGACCAGCTAGATCTACTGTCTCTATTATATTATGACAGACCAGCTAGATCTACTGTCTCTATTATATTATGACAGACCAGCTAGATCTACTGTTTCTATTATATTATGACACACCAGCTAGATCGACTGTCTCTATTATAATATGACCGACCAGCTAGATCTACTGTCTCGATTATATTATGACAGACCAGCTAGATCTAATGTCTCTATTTTAATATGACAGACCAGCTAGATCTACTGTCTCTATTATATTATGACAGTCCAGCTAGATCTAATGTCTCTATTATAATATGACAGACCAGCTAGATGTACTGTCTCTATTATAATATGACAGACCAGCTAGATGTACTGTCTCTATTATAATATGACAGACCAGCTAGATCTACTGTCTCTATTATATTATGACAGACCAGCTAGATCTACTGTCTCTATTATATTATGACAGACCAGCTAGATCTACTGTCTCTATTATATTATGACAGACCAGCTAGATCTACTGTCTCTATTATAATATGACAGACCAGCTAGATCTACTGTCTCTATTATATATGACAGACCAGCTAGATCTACTGTCTCTATTATAATATGACAGACCAGCTAGATGTACTGTCTCTATTATAATATGACAGACCAGCTAGATCTACTGTCTCTATTATAATATGACAGACCAGCTAGATCTACTGTCTCTATTATATTATGACAGACCAGCTAGATCTACTGTCTCTATTATATTATGACAGACCAGCTAGATCTACTGTCTCTATTATATTATGACAGACCAGCTAGATCTACTGTCTCTATTATATTATGACAGACCAGCTAGATCTACTGTCTCTATTATATTATGACAGACCAGCTAGATCTACTGTCTCTATTATATTATGACAGACCAGCTAGATCTACTGTCTCTATTATATTATGACAGACCAGCTAGATCTACAGTCTCTATTATAATATGACAGACCAGCTAGATCTAATGTCTCTATTTTAATATGACAGACCAGCTAGATCTACTGTCTCTATTATATTATGACAGACCAGCTAGATCTACTGTCTCTATTATATATGACAGACCAGCTAGATCTACTGTCTCTATTATAATATGACAGACCAGCTAGATCTACTGTCTCTATTATAATATGACAGACCAGCTAGATCTACTGTCTCTATTATAATATGACAGACCAGCTAGATCTACTGTCTCGATTATAATATGACAGACCAGCTAGATCTACTGTCTCGATTATAATATGACAGACCAGCTAGATCTACTGTCTCTATTATATTATGACAGACCAGCTAGATCTACTGTCTCTATTATATTATGAAAGACCAGCTAGATCTACTGTCTCTATTATATTATGACAGACCAGCTAGATCTACTGTCTCTATTATATTATGACAGACCAGCTAGATCTACTGTCTCTATTATATTATGACAGACCAGCTAGATCTACTGTCTCTATTATATATGACAGACCAGCTAGATCTACTGTCTCTATTATATTATGACAGACCAGCTAGATCTACTGTCTCTATTATAATATGACAGACCAGCTAGATCTACTGTCTCTATTATATTATGACAGACCAGCTAGATCTACTGTCTCTATTATAATATGACAGACCAGCTAGATCTACTGTCTCTATTATAATATGACAGACCAGCTAGATCTACTGTCTCTATTATATATGACAGACCAGCTAGATCTACTGTCTCTATTATATTATGACAGACCAGCTAGATCTACTGTCTCTATTAAATTATGACAGACCAGCTAGATCTACTGTCTCTATTATATTATGACAGACCAGCTAGATCTACTGTCTCTATTATATTATGACAGACCAGCTAGATCTACTGTCTCTATTATATTATGACAGACCAGCTAGATCTACTGTCTCTATTATATTATGACAGACCAGCTAGATCTACTGTCTCTATTATATTATGACAGACCAGCTAGATCTACTGTCTCTATTATATTATGACAGACCAGCTAGATCTACTGTCTCTATTATATTATGACAGACCAGCTAGATCTACTGTCTCTATTATATTATGACAGACCAGCTAGATCTACTGTCTCTATTATATTATGACAGACCAGCTAGATCTACTGTCTCTATTAATTATGACAGACCAGCTAGATCTACTGTCTCTATTATATTATGACAGACCAGCTAGATCTACTGTCTCTATTATTATGACAGACCAGCTAGATCTACTGTCTCTATTATAATATGACAGACCAGCTAGATCTACTGTCTCTATTATATTATGACAGACCAGCTAGATCTACTGTCTCTATTAATTTATGACAGACCAGCTAGATCTACTGTCTCTATTATATTATGACAGACCAGCTAGATCTACTGTCTCTATTATATTATGACAGACCAGCTAGATCTACTGTCTCTATTATATTATGACAGACCAGCTAGATCTACTGTCTCTATTATATTATGACAGACCAGCTAGATCTACTGTCTATTTATATTATGACAGACCAGCTAGATCTACTGTCTCTATTATATTATGACAGACCAGCTAGATCTACTGTCTCTATTATATTATGACAGACCAGCTAGATCTACTGTCTCATTATATTATGACAGACCAGCTAGATCTACTGTCTCTATTATATTATGACAGACCAGCTAGATCTACTGTCTCTATTATATTATGACAGACCAGCTAGATCTACTGTCTCTATTATATTATGACAGACCAGCTAGATCTACTGTCTCTATTATATTATGACAGACCAGCTAGATCTACTGTCTCTATTAATTATGACAGACCAGCTAGATCTACTGTCTCTATTATATTATGACAGACCAGCTAGATCTACTGTCTCTATTATATTATGACAGACCAGCTAGATCTACTGTCTCTATTATATTATGACAGACCAGCTAGATCTACTGTCTCTATTATATTATGACAGACCAGCTAGATCTACTGTCTCTATTATATTATGACAGACCAGCTAGATCTACTGTCTATTTTATAATATGACAGACCAGCTAGATCTACTGTCTCTATTATATTATGACAGACCAGCTAGATCTACTGTCTCTATTATATTATGACAGACCAGCTAGATCTACTGTCTCTATTATATTATGACAGACCAGCTAGATCTACTGTCTCTATTATATTATGACAGACCAGCTAGATCTACTGTCTCTATTATATTATGACAGACCAGCTAGATCTACTGTCTCTATTATATTATGACAGACCAGCTAGATCTACTGTCTCTATTATATTATGACAGACCAGCTAGATCTACTGTCTCTATTATATTATGACAGACCAGCTAGATCTACTGTCTCTATTATATTATGACAGACCAGCTAGATCTACTGTCTCAATTATATTATGGCAGACCAGCTAGAACTACTGTCTCTATTATATTATGACAGACCAGCTAGAACTACTGTCTCTATTAAATTCTGACAGACCAACTAGTCTCTATTATATTATAGCAGACCAGCTAGATCTACTGTCTCTATTATGTTATGACAGACCAGCTAGATCTACTGACTCTTTTATATTATGGCAGACCAGCTAGAACTGTCTCTATTATATTATGACAGACCAGCTAGAACTACTGTCTCTATTATATTATGACAGACCAGCTAGATCTACTGTCTCTATTATATTATGACAGACCAGCTAGATCTACTGTCTCTATTATATTATACAGACCAGCTAGATCTACTGTCTCTATTATATTATGACAGACCAGCTAGATCTACTGTCTCTATTATATTATGACAGACCAGCTAGATCTACTGTCTCTATTATATTATGACAGACCAGCTAGATCTACTGTCTCTATTATATTATGACAGACCAGCTAGATCTACTGTCTCTATTATATTATGACAGACCAGCTAGATCTACTGTCTCTATTATATTATGACAGACCAGCTAGATCTACTGTCTCTATTATATTATGACAGACCAGCTAGATCTACTGTCTCTATTATATTATGACAGACCAGCTAGATCTACTGTCTCTATTATAATATGACAGACCAGCTAGATCTACTGTCTCTATTATATTATACAGACCAGCTAGATCTACTGTCTCTATTATATTATGACAGACCAGCTAGATCTACTGTCTCTATTATATTATGACAGACCAGCTAGATCTACTGTCTCTATTATATTATGACAGACCAGCTAGATCTACTGTCTCTATTATATTATGACAGACCAGCTAGATCTACTGTCTCTATTAAATTATGGCACACCAGCTAGATCTACTGTCTCTATTATATTATGACAGACCAGCTAGATCTACTGTCTCTATTAATTATGACAGACCAGCTAGATCTACTGTCTCTATTATATTATGACAGACCAGCTAGATCTACTGTCTCTATTATATTATGACAGACCAGCTAGATCTACTGTCTCTATTATATTATGACAGACCAGCTAGATCTACTGTCTCTATTATATTATGACAGACCAGCTAGATCTACTGTCTCTTTATAATATGACAGACCAGCTAGATCTACTGTCTCTATTATATTATGACAGACCAGCTAGATCTACTGTCTCTATTATATTATGACAGACCAGCTAGATCTACTGTCTCTATTATATTATGACAGACCAGCTAGATCTACTGTCTCTATTATATTTGACAGACCAGCTAGATCTACTGTCTCTATTATATAATGACAGACCAGCTAGATCTACTGTCTCTATTAATTATGACAGACCAGCTAGATCTACTGTCTCTATTATATTATGACAGACCAGCTAGATCTACTGTCTCTATTATATTATGACAGACCAGCTAGATCTACTGTCTCTATTATATTATGACAGACCAGCTAGATCTACTGTCTATTATATTATGACAGACCAGCTAGATCTACTGTCTCTATTATATTATGACAGACCAGCTAGATCTACTGTCTCTATTATATTATGACAGACCAGCTAGATCTACTGTCTCTATTATATTATGACAGACCAGCTAGATCTACTGTCTCTATTATATTATGACAGACCAGCTAGATCTACTGTCTCTATTATATTATGACAGACCAGCTAGATCTACTGTCTCTATTATATTATGACAGACCAGCTAGATCTACTGTCTATTTATTATGACAGACCAGCTAGATCTACTGTCTCTATTATATTATGACAGACCAGCTAGATCTACTGTCTCTATTATATTATGACAGACCAGCTAGATCTACTGTCTCTATTATATTATGACAGACCAGCTAGATCTACTGTCTCTATTTATTATGACAGACCAGCTAGATCTACTGTCTCTATTATATTATGACAGACCAGCTAGATCTACTGTCTCTATTATATTATGACAGACCAGCTAGATCTACTGTCTCTTTATATTATGACAGACCAGCTAGATCTACTGTCTCTATTATATTATGACAGACCAGCTAGATCTACTGTCTCTATTATATTATGACAGACCAGCTAGATCTACTGTCTCTATTATATTATGACAGACCAGCTAGATCTACTGTCTCTATTATATTATGACAGACCAGCTAGATCTACTGTCTCTATTATATTATGGCAGACCAGCTAGAACTGTCTCTATTATATTATGACAGACCAGCTAGAACTACTGTCTCTATTATATTATGACAGACCAGCTAGATCTACTGTCTCTATTATATTATGACAGACCAGCTAGATCTACTGTCTCTATTATATTATGACAGACCAGCTAGATCTACTGTCTCTATTATATTATGACAGACCAGCTAGATCTACTGTCTCTATTATATTATGACAGACCAACTAGTCTCTATTATATTATAGCAGACCAGCTAGATCTACTGTCTCTATTATATTATGACAGACCAGCTAGATCTACTGTCTCTATTATATTATGACAGACCAGCTAGATCTGTCTCTATTATATTATGACAGACCAGCTAGATCTACTGTCTCTATTATATTATGACAGACCAGCTAGATCTACTGTCTCTATTATATTATGACAGACCAGCTAGATCTACTGTCTCTATTATATTATGACAGACCAGCTAGATCTACTGTCTCTATTATATTATGACAGACCAGCTAGATCTACTGTCTCTATTATATTATGACAGACCAGCTAGATCTACTGTCTCTATTATATTATGACAGACCAGCTAGATCTACTGTCTCTATTATATTATGACAGACCAGCTAGATCTACTGTCTCTATTATATTATGACAGACCAGCTAGATCTACTGTCTCTATTATATTATGACAGACCAGCTAGATCTACTGTCTCTATTATATTATGACAGACCAGCTAGATCTACTGTCTCTATTATATTATGACAGACCAGCTAGATCTACTGTCTCTATTATATTATGACAGACCAGCTAGATCTACTGTCTCTATTATATATGACAGACCAGCTAGATCTACTGTCTCTATTATATTATGACAGACCAGCTAGATCTACTGTCTCTATTATATTATGACAGACCAGCTAGATCTACTGTCTCTATTATATTATGACAGACCAGCTAGATCTACTGTCTCTATTATATTATGACAGACCAGCTAGATCTACTGTCTCTATTATATTATGACAGACCAGCTAGATCTACTGTCTCTATTATATTATGACAGACCAGCTAGATCTACTGTCTCTATTAATTATGACAGACCAGCTAGATCTACTGTCTCTATTATATTATGACAGACCAGCTAGATCTACTGTCTCTATTATATTATGACAGACCAGCTAGATCTACTGTCTCTATTATATTATGACAGACCAGCTAGATCTACTGTCTCTATTATATTATGACAGACCAGCTAGATCTACTGTCTCTATTATAATATGACAGACCAGCTAGATCTACTGTCTCTATTATATTATGACAGACCAGCTAGATCTACTGTCTCTATTATATTATGACAGACCAGCTAGATCTACTGTCTCTATTATATTATGACAGACCAGCTAGATCTACTGTCTCTATTATATTATGACAGACCAGCTAGATCTACTGTCTCTATTATATTATGACAGACCAGCTAGATCTACTGTCTCTATTATATTATGACAGACCAGCTAGATCTACTGTCTCTTTATATTATGACAGACCAGCTAGATCTACTGTCTCTATTATATTATGACAGACCAGCTAGATCTACTGTCTCTATTATATTATGACAGACCAGCTAGATCTACTGTCTCTATTATATTATGACAGACCAGCTAGATCTACTGTCTCTATTATATTATGACAGACCAGCTAGATCTACTGTCTCTATTATATTATGACAGACCAGCTAGATCTACTGTCTCTATTATATTATGACAGACCAGCTAGATCTACTGTCTCTTTATATTATGACAGACCAGCTAGATCTACTGTCTCTATTATATTATGACAGACCAGCTAGATCTACTGTCTCTATTATATTATGACAGACCAGCTAGATCTACTGTCTCTATTATATTATGACAGACCAGCTAGATCTACTGTCTCTATTATATTATGACAGACCAGCTAGATCTACTGTCTCTATTATATTATGACAGACCAGCTAGAACTGTCTCTATTATATTATGACAGACCAGCTAGAACTACTGTCTCTATTATATTATGACAGACCAGCTAGATCTACTGTCTCTATTATATTATGACAGACCAGCTAGATCTACTGTCTCTATTATATTATGACAGACCAGCTAGATCTACTGTCTCTATTATATTATGACAGACCAGCTAGATCTACTGTCTCTATTATATTATGACAGACCAACTAGTCTCTATTATATTATAGCAGACCAGCTAGATCTACTGTCTCTATTATATTATGACAGACCAGCTAGATCTACTGTCTCTATTATATTATGGCAGACCAGCTAGAACTGTCTCTATTATATTATGACAGACCAGCTAGAACTACTGTCTCTATTATATTATGACAGACCAGCTAGATCTACTGTCTCTATTATTATGACAGACCAGCTAGATCTACTGTCTCTATTATATTATGACAGACCAGCTAGATCTACTGTCTCTATTATATTATGACAGACCAGCTAGATCTACTGTCTCTATTATATTATGACAGACCAGCTAGATCTACTGTCTCTATTATATTATGACAGACCAGCTAGATCTACTGTCTCTATTATATTATGACAGACCAGCTAGATCTACTGTCTCTTTATATTATGACAGACCAGCTAGATCTACTGTCTCTATTATATTATGACAGACCAGCTAGATCTACTGTCTCTATTATATTATATTTTGACCAGACCAGCTAGATCTACTGTCTCTATTATATTATGACAGACAGCTAGAGCTACTGTCTCTATTATAATATGACAGACCAGCTAGATCTACTGTCTCTATTAGATTATGACAGACCAGCTAGATCTACTGTCTCTATTATATTATGACAGACCAGCTAATCTACTGTCTCTATTATATTATGACAGACCAGCTAGATCTACTGTCTCTATTATATTATGACAGACCAGCTAGATCTACTGTCTCTATTATATTATGACAGACCAGCTAGATCTACTGTCTCTCTTATTATATTATGGACAGACCAGCTAGAGCTATGTCTCTATTATATTATGACAGACCAGCTAGAACTACTGTCTCTATTAATTATGACAGACCAGCTAGATCTACTGTCTCTATTATATTATGACAGACCAGCTAGATCTACTGTCTCTATTATATTATGACAGACCAGCTAGATCTACTGTCTCTATTATATTATGACAGACCAGCTAGATCTACTGTCTCTATTATATTATGACAGACCAGCTAGATCTACTGTCTATTTATAATATGACAGACCAGCTAGATCTACTGTCTCTATTATATTATGACAGACCAGCTAGATCTACTGTCTCTATTATATTATGACAGACCAGCTAGATCTACTGTCTCTATTATATTATGACAGACCAGCTAGATCTACTGTCTCTATTATATTTGACAGACCAGCTAGATCTACTGTCTCTATTATATTATGACAGACCAGCTAGATCTACTGTCTCTATTAATTATGACAGACCAGCTAGATCTACTGTCTCTATTATATTATGACAGACCAGCTAGATCTACTGTCTCTATTATATTATGACAGACCAGCTAGATCTACTGTCTATTTATATTATGACAGACCAGCTAGATCTACTGTCTCTATTATATTATGACAGACCAGCTAGATCTACTGTCTCTATTATATTATGACAGACCAGCTAGATCTACTGTCTCTATTAAATTATGACAGACCAGCTAGATCTACTGTCTCTATTATATTATGACAGACCAGCTAGATCTACTGTCTCTATTATATTATGACAGACCAGCTAGATCTACTGTCTCTATTATATTATGACAGACCAACTTTAGATCTACTGTTCTTCTATTATTATTATAGCAGACCAGTGATCTTCTGTCTCTATATAATATGGCAAACCAGCTAGATCTACTTGTCCTCTATTATATTATGACAGAACAGCAGTATCTACTGACTATTTATAATTATGACAGGCCAGCTAGATCTACGGTCTCTATCTAATTATGGCACGGACCAGCTGAACTACTGTCCTCATTATATTTATGACAGACCAGCTAGAACTACTGTCCTATTAAATTATGCAGGACCAGATAGATCTACTGCCGCCATTTTATTAGACAGACCAAGCTAGATCTACGGTCTCTATTATAGTTATAACAGACCAGCTAGATCTACTGCTCATTTATATTATGGACAGACCAGCTAGATCTAATGCCGCTTTCTATATTAGGGACAGACCAGCTAGATTCTACGGTGTCATTTATATTATGACAGACCAGCTATATTTCTTACTGCCTCAATATATTATGAAGACCAGCTAGAACTACTGGTCTTCATATAAATTATGGCAGACCAGCTAGATCTACTGTCTCTATATGTTTTATGGACAGACCAGCTAGATCTACTGACTCTTTATATTATGGCAGACAGCTAGAACTGTCTTATATTATGACAGACCAGCTAGAACTACTGTCTCTATTATATTATGGCAGGCAGCTAGAACTACTGTCTCTATTAAATTCTGACAGACCAGCTAGAACTACAGTCTCTATTATATTATAGCAGACCAGCTAGATCTACTGTCTCAATTATATTATGGCAGTCCAGCTAGAACTACTGTCTCTATTAAATTCTGACAGACCAACTAGATCTACTGTCTCTATTATATTATAGCAGACCAGCTAGAACTACTGTCTCTATTATATTATAGCAGACCAGCTAGATCTACTGACTATTTTATATTATGACAGACCAACTAGATCTACTGTCTCTATTATATTATAGCAGACCAGCTAGATCTACTGTCTCAATTATATTATGGCAGACCAGCTAGAACTACTGTCTCTATTATATTATGACAGACCAGCTAGAACTACTGTCTCTATTAAAATCTGACAGACCAACTAGATCTACTGTCTCTATTATATTATAGCTGACCAGCTAGATCTACTGTCTCAATAATATTATGGCAGACCAGCTAAACTACTGTCTCTATTAAATTATGACAGACCAGCTAGAACCACTGTCTCTATTATATTATGGCAGACCAGCTAGATCTACTCTCTCTATTATGTTATGGCACACCAGCTTGATCTACTGTCTCTATTAAATTATGGCACACGAGCTAGATTTACTGTCTCTACTATATAATGACAGACCAGCCACATCTTCTGCCTCAATTCAATTATGACAGACCAGCTCGAGCTACTGTCTCAATTATATTATGGCAGACCAACTAGATCTACTGTCTCTATTATATTATAGCAGACCAGCTAGATCTACTGTCTCTATTATATTATGGCAGACCAGCTAGATCTACTGTCTCTATTATATTATGGCACACGAGCTAGATCTACTGTCTCTATTATATTATGACAGTTACCAGCTAGATCTACGGACTATTTTATAATATGGCAGACCAGCTAGAACTACTGTCTCAATTAAATTATGACAGACCAGCTAGATCTACTGTCTCTATTATATTATGACAGACCAGCTAGATTTACTGTCTCTAGCATATTTTGACAGACCAGCTAGATTTACTGTCTCTACTATATAATGACAGACCAGCTACATCTTCTGCCTCAATGCAATTATTACCGACCAGCTAGATCTACTGTCTCTATTATATTATAGCAGACCAGCTAGATCTACTGTCTCTATTATATTATGAGAGACCAGCTAGAACTACTTTCTCTATTGTATTATGACAGAACAGCTAGATCTACTGACTATTGTATATTATGACAGACCAGCTAGATCTACTGTCTCTATTATATTATGGCAGACCAGCTAGAACTACTGTCTCTATTATATTATGACAGACCAGCTAGAACTACTGTCTCTATTAAATTCTGAGGGACCAACTAGATCTACTGTCTCTATTATATTATAGCAGACCAGCTAGATCTTCTGTCTCTATTATTTTATTATGGCAGACCAGCTAGATCTACTGTCTCTATTATATTATGGCACACCAGCTAGAACGACTGTCTCTATTATATTATGACAGACCAGCTAGAACTACTGTCTCTATTATATTATGACAGAACAGCTAGATCTACTGACTATTTATATTCTGACAGGCCAGCTTGATCTACTGTCTCTATTATATTATGGCAGACCAGCTAGAACTACTGTCTCTATTATAATATGACAGACCAGCTAGAACTACTGTCTCTATTAAATTATGACAGACCAGATAGATCTACTGCCGCAATTTTATTATGACAGACCAGCTAGATCTACGGTCTCTATTATAGTATAACAGACCAGCTAGATCTACTGTCTCATTTATATTATGACAGACCAGCCAGATCTAATGCCTCTTCTATATTATGACAGACCAGCTAGATCTACGGTGTCATTTATATTATGACAGACCAGCTATATCTACTGCCTCAATTATATTATGACAGACCAGCTAGAACTACTGTCTTCATTAAATTATGGCAGAGCAGCTAGGTCTACTGTCTCAATTATATTATGTCAGACCAGCTAGATCTACCATCAATATTATATTATGACAGACCAGCTAGATCTACTGTCTCTATTATATTAGGACAGACCAGCTAGATCTACTGTCAGTATTATATTATGACTTACCAGCTACTTCTACTGTCTCTATTTTATTATGACAGACCAGATAGATCTACTGTCTCAACTATTTTATAACAGACCAGCCAGAATGACTGTCTCTATTATATTATGACAGATCAGCTAGATTTACTGTCTCTATTATATTATTACAGACCAGCTAGAACTACAGTCTCTATTATATTATGACACACCATCTAGATCTACTGCCTCAATTATATTATTACAGACCAGCTAGATCAACTGTCTCAATTATAATACGACAGACCAGCTAGATCTACTGTCTCAATTATAATGTGGCAGACAAGCTAGATCAATGGTCTCGATTATATTATGACAAACCAGCTAGATCTACTGTCTCAATTATATTATGAAAGACCAGATAGATCTACTGTCTCTTTTATATTATGACAGACCAGCTCGACCTACTGTCTCTATTATATTATTACAGACCAGCTAGAACTACAGTCTCTATTGTATCATGACAGACCAGCTATATCTACTGCCTCAATTATATTATGACAGACCAGCTAGATCTCCTGCCTCTTTTATATTATGACAGACCAGCTAGATCTACTGCCTCAATTATATTATGACACACCAGCTAGATCTACTGTCTCAATTATATTATGGTAGACCAGCTAGATCTACCGTCGCTATTATATTATGACACACCAGCTAGATCTACTGCCTCAATTATATTATGGTAGACCAGCTAGATCTACCGTCGCTATTATATTATGACACACCAGCTACATCTACTGCCTCAATTATATTATGACAGACCAGCTAGATCTACTGTCTCTATTACATTATGACAGACCAGCTAGATCTACTGTCTCTATTATATTATGACAGACAAGCTACCTCTTCTGTCTCTATTATAATACGACAGACCAGCTAGATCTACTGTCTCAATTATAATGTGGCAGACAAGCTAGATCAATGGTCTCGATTATATTATGAAAGACCAGATAGATCTACTGTCTCTATTATATTATGGTAGACCAGCTAGATCTACCGTCTCTACGCCTCAATTATATTATTACAGACCAGCTAGAACTACAGTCTCTATTATATTATGACACACCATCTAGATCTACTGCCTCAATTATATTATTACAGACCAGCTAGAACTACAGTCTCTATTGTATTATGACAGACCAGCTATATCTACTGTCTCTATTACATTTTGACAGACCAGCTAGATCTACTACCTCTTTTATATTTTGACAGACAAACTAGAACTACTGTCTCAATTGTATTATGACAGACCAGGTCGATCTACTGTCTCAATCATATTATCGCAGACCAGCTAGATCTACTCTCTCAATTATATTATGAAAGACCAGCTAGATCTACTGTCTCTAATATGTTATGATAGACCTGCTAGGTCTACTTTCTCATTGATATTATGACAGACCAGCTAGAACTACTGTCTCAAATATATTATGGCAGACCAGCTAGATCTACTGTCTCAATTATATTATGACAGACTTGCTAGATCTACTGTCTCTATTATATTAAGACAGACCAGCTAGATCTACTGCCTCTTATATTATGACAAACCAGCTAGATCTACTGTCTCTATTAAATTATGACAGACCAGCTAGATCTACTGTCTCTATTAAATTATGACAGACCAGCTAGATCTACTGCCTCTATTATATTATGGTAGACCAGCTAGATCTACTCTCTCAATTATATTACGAAAGACCAGCTAGATTTACATTCTCTAGTATATTTTGACAGACCAGCTAGATTTATAACCTCTCTACTGTATATAACCTCTCTACTGTATATAGTCTCGCTACTGTTATTTATCACTGTCTTTTTACTGTTGTTTTTATTTCTTTACGTATCTTTTGTTCACCTAATACCTATTTTTTACTTTAAAATTGCACTGTTGGTCAGGGCCTGTAAGTAAGCATTTCACTGTAAGGTCTACCTACACCTGTTGTATTCAGCTGATGTGACAAATAAACTTTGATTTGATTTGACAATGTTTCAGAGGTGACCAGTAATTCAAATAACCCTGTCTGTAATTCAGCTTCACCTACCCATAATTCAGCTGACTGTACCCGTGTTCAGCTGACTCTACCCATGTTCAGTTGTGCCCACCCCTGTAGACTGACCCAACCTGTGTTCAGCTCTACCTATCCGTGGTCAGCTGACCCAACCTGTGTTCAGCTCTACCTATCCGTGGTCAGCTCTACCTATCCGTGGTCAGCTGACCCAACCTGTGTTTAGCTCTACCTATCCGTGGTCAGCTGACCCAACCTGTGTTCAGCTCTACCTATCCGTGGTCAGCTGACCCAACCTGTGTTCAGCTGACCCTACCCATGTTCAGCTCTACCTATCCGTGGTCAGCTGAACCTACCCGTGTTCAGCTCTACCTATCCGTGGTCAGCTGACCTTACCCGTGTTCAGCTCTACCTATCCGTGGTCAGCTGACCCTACCTGTGTTCAGCTCTACCTATCCGTGGTCAGCTGACCCTACCCGTGTTCAGCTCTACCTATCCGTGGTCAGCTGACCCAACCTGTGTTCAGCTCTACCTATCCGTGGTCAGCTGACCCTACCTGTGTTCAGCTCTACCTATCCGTGGTCAGCTGACACTACCTGTGTTCAGCTCTACCTATCCGTGGTCAGCTGACCCTACCTGTGTTCAGCTTGATGCCACTTGCTGCTGTGGCTGTCCAATCCCACAGCTTTGATGTATGAGTACCTTGATTAACCAAACACAATGTGACTGGTTTTAGCTCGGCCAGTGAGTGAGTCCTGCCTAGGCTCTGGGGTAAGTTAGTGGGCAACAGAACACAATGTGACTGGTTTTAGCTAGTTTAGTTAGTTAGTGGGCAACATAACACAATGTGACTCGTTTTAGCTAGTTTAGTTAGTTAGTGGGCAACATAACACAATGTGACTCGTTTTAGCTAGTTTAGTTAGTTAGTGGGCAACATAACACAATGTGACTGGTTTTAGCTAGTTTAGTTAGTTAGTGGGCAACAGAACACAATGTGACTGATTTTAGCTCGTTTAGTTAGTTAGTGGGCAACAGAACACAATGTGACTGGTTTTAGCTAGTTTAGTTAGTTAGTGGGCAACAGAACACAATGTGACTGGTTTTAGCTCGTTTAGTTAGTTAGTGGGCTGATGCGTCATTTTCAAGTTAAAATGCTGTGGAGTTCACAGAACAGTAGTGTGGTTCACAAGGGTTATAGAAAATAGATGTTAGATTTGATATTGTGTCTCATCTAACTGATGCTCCTTTATCCTGAAGTACACTGAACTAAAATATAAACCTAACATGCAACAATTTCAGTGATTTTACTGAGTTACAGTTTATAGAAGGAAATCAGTCCATTGAAACAAATTCATTAGGCCATAATCTATGGATTTCACGTGACTGGACAGGGGTCGCAGCCACAGGTGACCTGGCAGGGCTTAGGCCCACCCACTGGGGAGCCAGGACCAGCAAATCAGAATGATTTTTCCCCCTACAAAAGGTATTTATTACAGACACACATACACCTCAGTTTCATACACACTCTAGTGTGTTGATGTTTGGTTAGTCCACACTCTAGTGTGTTGATGTTTGGTTAGTCCACACTCTAGTGTGTTGATGTTTGCTTAGTCCACACTCTAGTGTGTTGATGTTTGCTTAGTCCACACTCTAGTGTATTGATGTTTGCTTAGTCCCACTCTAGTGTATTGATGTTTGCTTAGTCCACACTCTAGTGTGTTGATGTTTTCTTAGTCCACATTCTAGTGTGTTGATGTTTGCTTAGTCAACACTCTAGTGTGTTGATGTTTGCTTAGTCAACACTCTAGTGTATTGATGTTTGCTTAGTCCACACTCTAGTGTATTGATGTTTGCTTAGTCAACACTCTAGTGTATTGATGTTTGCTTAGTCCCCACTCTAGTGTGTTGATGTTTGCTTAGTCTACACTCTAGTGTGTTGATGTTTGCTTAGTCAACACTCTAGTGTGTTGATGTTTGCTTAGTCAACACTCTAGTGTGTTGATGTTTGCTCAGTCCACACTAGTGTGTTGTTTGCTTAGTCCACACTCTAGTGTATTGATGTTTGCTTAGTCAACACTCTAGTGTGTTTTCAACTTCAGAATCCTTCAATTGGTGTGCCAATGCCTCAACACCAGCAGTACCCCTTTCTTTCCAAAGGGGGGCAGTCAAAACTCAAGTAGCAGAGAGTCACCTATGTTCCACGCTGGTTGGGGATTTAAGACAATAACAAAAAACATCCATACGATCCTACACATTGTACTGGGAAACCCCTAGTGCTACGTCCCACATGTTAATGGTAGTAGTGCACTATATAGGGCATAGGGAGCGGTTTGGGACAGATCCCCGATTAGAAGACAGGTTTTTCATAATGGGACTGTGGTGTTATTATAACAACCTGGTGGCAGAACGTTTGAATATAATTAACATTTATAATTTTACCTTTTTCAAATGTCATTTAAACATCACATGTTGTTGATCAACAGGCTGGTTTAGCTGTAGCTTTCTGACACAGAGGCTGATTGTAGTGGATCAACAGAGTGGGGAGAGGTGGGAAGAGGTGAGACAAGAGTCCTTCTACAGATCATGGGTTGCGTTCCATGTGTCACCAATAGGGCTCAAAAGTAGGGCGTGTGATGATGTGAGGTGAGAGAGACTACCCCGCAGACAGACAGGGTAGTCTATCTGTGATGATGTGAGGTGAGAGAGACTACCACACAGACAGTCAGGGTAGTCTATCTGTGATGATGAGAGGTGAGAGAGACTACCACACAGACAGACAGGGTAGTCTATCTGTGATGATGTGAGGTGAGAGAGACTACCACACAGACAGACAGGGTAGTCTATCTGTGATGATGAGAGGTGAGAGAGACTACCACACAGACAGACAGGGTAGTCTATCTGTGATGATGTGAGGTGAGAGAGACTACCACACAGACAGACAGGGTAGTCTATCTGTGATGATGTGAGGTCAGAGAGACTACCACACAGACAGACATGGTAGTCTATCTGGGATGATGTGAGGTGAGAGAGACAACCACACAGACAGACAGGGTAGTCTATCTGGGATGATGTGAGTTGAGAGAGACTACCACACAGACAGAGAGGGTAGTCTATCTGTGATGATGTGAGGTCAGAGAGACTACCACACAGACAGACAGGGTAGTCTATCTGTGATGATGTGAGGTGAGAGAGACTACCACACAGACAGACAGGGTAGTCTATCTGGGATGATGTGAGGTGAGAGAGACTACCACACAGACAGACAGGGTAGTCTATCTGGGATGATGTGAGGTGAGAGAGACTACCACACAGACAGACAGGGTAGTCTATCTGTGGTGATGTGAGGTGAGAGAGACTACCACACAGACAGACAGGGTAGTCTATCTGTGATGATGAGAGGTGAGAGAGACTACCACACAGACAGACAGGGTAGTCTATCTGGGATGATGTGAGGTGAGAGAGACTACCACACAGACAGACAGGGTAGTCTATCTGTGATGATGAGAGGTGAGAGAGACTACCACACAGACAGACAGGGTAGTCTATCTGTAATGAGGAAACTGTTGGGCATGAAAAACCCAGCAGCATTGCAGTTCTTGACAAACTCAAACCGGTTCACATTGCACCTACCACCGTAAATACAAAATACAATATAACAAGTAAAACACTGGAATGGTAGTTTTGCAATGGAAGAATGTGCAAAATAGAAATAAAAATAATGGGGTGCAAAGGAGCAAAATAAATAAATAAATAAAATTAAATACAGTTGGGAAAGAGGTAGTTGTTTGGGCTAAATTATAGGTGGGCTATGTACAGGTGCAGTAATCTGTGATGATGAGAGGTGAGAGAGACTACCACACAGACAGACAGGGTAGTCTATCTGTGATGATGTGAGGTGAGAGAGACTACCACACAGACAGACAGGGTAGTCTATCTGTGATGAGGAAACTGTTGGGCATGAAAAACCCAGCAGCATTGCAGTTCTTGACAAACTCAAACCGGTTCACCTTGCACCTACCACCGTACCCTGTTCAAAGCCTTGTCTTTGCCCATTCACCCTCTGAATGGCACACATTTACAATCCATGTCTCAGTTGTCTCAAGGCTTAAAATCCTTCTTTAACTTGTCTCCTCCCCTTCATCTACACTGATTAAAGTGGATTTAACAAGTGGCATCAATAAGGGATAATAGGTTTCACATGGATTACCCTTGTCAGCCCATGTCATGGAAAGGTGTTTTGTACACTCAGCGTATAGCTAGGAGGACTTTGGCTGAGCCTTCATAACTGGGTCAAAGCATTAAACAGTTCTGTTATGGTCCTGTTACCTCAGTGTGAGGGGTAATGTTATGGTCCTGTTACCTCAGTGTGAGGGGTAATGTTATGGTCCTATTACCTCAGTGTGAGGGGTAATGTTATGGTCCTGTCACCTCAGTATGAGGGGTAATGTTATGGTCCTAGTCACCTCAGTATGAGGGGTAATGTTATGGTCCTGTTACCTCAGTATGAGGGGTAATGTTATGGTCCTGTCACCTCAGTATGAGGGGTAATGTTATGGTCCTGTTACCTCAGTGTGAGGGGTAATGTTATGGTCCTATTACCTCAGTGTGAGGGGTAATGTTATGGTCCTGTCACCTCAGTATGAGGGGTAATGTTATGGTCCTAGTCACCTCAGTATGAGGGGTAATGTTATGGTCCTGTTACCTCAGTGTGAGGGGTAATGTTATGGTCCTGTCACCTCAGTATGAGGGGTAATGTTATGGTCCTGTCACCTCAGTGTGAGGTGTAATGTTATGGTCCTGTTACCTCAGTGTGAGGGGTAATGTTATGGTCCTGTTACCTCAGTGTGAGGGGTAATGTTATGGTCCTAGTCACCTCAGTATGAGGGGTAATGTTATGGTCCTGTTACCTCAGTATGAGGGGTAATGTTATGGTCCTGTTACCTCAGTGTGAGGGGTAATGTTATGGTCCTGTCACCTCAGTGTGAGGGGTAATGTTATGGTCCTGTTACCTCAGTATGAGGGGTAATGTTATGGTCCTGTTACCTCAGTGTGAGGGGTAATGTTATGGTCCTGTTACCTCAGTGTGAGGGGTAATGTTATGGTTCTATTACCTCAGTGTGAGGGGTAATGTTATGGTCCTGTCACCTCAGTATGAGGGGTAATGTTATGGTCCTAGTCACCTCAGTATGAGGGGTAATGTTATGGTCCTGTTACCTCAGTGTGAGGGGTAATGTTATGGTCCTGTTACCTCAGTATGAGGGGTAATGTTATGGTCCTAGTCACCTCAGTATGAGGGGTAATGTTATGGTCCTGTTACCTCAGTGTGAGGGGTAATGTTATGGTCCTAGTCACCTCAGTATGAGGGGTAATGTTATGGTCCTGTTACCTCAGTATGAGGGGTAATGTTATGGTCCTGTCACCTCAGTATGAGGGGTAATGTTATGGTCCTGTTACCTCAGTATGAGGGGTAATGTTATGGTCCTGTCACCTCAGTGTGAGGGGTAATGTTATGGTCCTGTTACCTCAGTGTGAGGGGTAATGTTATGGTCCTGTCACCTCAGTGTGAGGGGTAATGTTATGGTCCTAGTCACCTCAGTGTGAGGGGTAATGTTATGGTCCTGTTACCTCAGTATGAGGGGTAATGTTATGGGCCTAGTCACCTCAGTATGAGGGGTAATGTTACTACCCTCCTGTTACCTCAGTATGAGGGTAATGTTACCGTCCTGTCACCTCAGTATGAGGGGTAATATTATGGTCCTGTCACCTCAGTGTGAGGGGTAATGTTATGGTCCTAGTCACCTCAGTATGAGGGGTAATGTTATGGTCCTGTCACTTCAGTGTGAGGGGTAATGTTATGGTCCTGTCACCTCAGTATGAGGGGTAGTGTTATGGTCCTGTCTCTTCAGTTTGAGGGGTAATGTTATGGTCCTGTCACCTCAGTATGAGGGGTAATGTTATGGTCCTGTTACCTCAGTATGAGGGGTAATGTTATGGTCCTAGTCACCTCAGTGTGAGGGGTATTGTTATGGTCCTGTCACCTCAGTATGAGGGGTAATGTTATGGTCCCTTCACCTCAGTATGAGGGGTAATGTTATGTGACAGGTAATGGTGTACATTCTTAGCAGCTTCTCTCTGTTGTTGGATGGTGACCCAAGAGATCAGCAGGAACTGTGTGGAACAAAGGCAGCCCATTTTACAGCAGGCAGTATGAACACACACACACACACACACACACACACACACACACACACACACACACACACACACACACACACACACACACACACACACACACACACACACACACACACACACACACACACACACACCACACACACACGCAGTCTGGCTCCAGTGCACCAGAGGGTCTAAGACAATAATGTGTGGTTGTGGATACTTCACACTGTTCCATTAGAGGGCCATGCCAGAGTATCTCCTCTAAATACACATTAGATAACCCACAGCAACAGATAACCTTCTCTAGGTGTGGACTGCTAACGTTGATAGAAACACATACAAGATATGTTTCGACTATCTGTTGTCAAGTCCGTCACTGATGGCCCTTAGGATCCTTTTTGTTGTTGTTTGTAATCTCGGTCTCTGGTCTCTGACAGACTTGAGTCCAGTTAGTTGCATTTTATGAAGAAAACAATATATATAGGAGGTTGTTCCTTTTTGTTGTGAAAGGGTAAACTTTATCAAAATATATATTTGTTAATTATATTAATATTAATATTAATTAAGACAAATATTTGACATTGTCCCTTTCTTTCAACAATCCCTGAGCTCTGAAACAGCAAAATCTTCTCTCAGCCTCGGGGCAAAATGTAAAGTAGCGTAAAATTAGCTTTAAAACTGCACATTTGTCTCTCTGGCTTATGCTCGGATGTCGCAGGGGGGGCCCTGCGAAACTACGCTATGCTACTGTACGCCATGGCAACAGACATTAGTTTATCCTCCTCAATGAGTCTGAATCTGAGTACCTGCCCAACCCGTCACCAAATACAAACACATTTGGGGCTGTCTGATTGGTCCATAAACCGATGGGTTTTTCCAGAGCCAGAACGAACACAGGTGGATAAAGCGGTTTTAAAAATGAGTAAATGGCTTTGATACTCCGATTGGTTAGAGATGATGATTTTGTTTTGAAACAACGCCCCTCGCCGCCACAAAGTCACCACAAACGACTTCCATGATGGTCGTCTCAGACTGAAGTACGCAGCGAACGACAGAGCAACGGACGAATTTGGTGTCAGGCTAAGTCACTTTATCATCATTTTGTTCTTAACTGACTAGTTAAATATATAAAGGTTAAATAAATAAAAACATGTAAAACACATCATCACAGAAGTGCTGTATTTTATCAACACCTATAGGGGGCAGTGTTTCTTTCATTTCACTTCATCCACAGCTTCTACCTGATTTCCCCATACCAGAAAGTGTAAGTCCCCAAATGGCATGCTATTGGGCTCTGGTCGAAAGTAGTGCACTATATAGGGAATAGGGTGCCATAGGACTCTGGTCAAAAGTAGTGCACTATATAGGGAATAGGGTGCCATAGGACTCTGGTCAAAAGTAGTGCACTATATAGGGAATAGGGTGCTATTTGGGAGGCATGCCAGGGCTCCACTGCCAGAGGACATCCTCAGACACTCAGTAAAACAAGAGACAGTCATTTTCTCTGCTTAACTGATTCCACTGAGCAATGAAACATTTGTATTGACGCCTGCCTTCAATAAGCCATGATGTCTTCTTAGCGTTCTATTCTGTCTGCACTGCAAAGTTGTCTTAATCGGGCCCAGGATAGATAAGTTCCCCCAACTTAATCACACTTGCGATCGATTCGTTCATATATCTTAATCGGGCCCAGGATAGATAAGTTCCCCCAACTTAATCACACTTGCGATCGATAGGTTCATATATCTTAATCGGGCTCAGGATAGATAAATTCACCTAACTTAGTTTTTTACAGTGTTGCTGGCTCACAGCCATGGCCTGCATGAAACCAGTTTCAGTTCAATTCAAATTGTGCAAATGTAATGAAATAATGTTTTCTAGCTTGAGAAACTCTTATTTGAGAAAAGAACCACCCTGACTCTGTCAGTGTTCTTTCTCACATAACAAGGGTTCTGGGCCAGATCTTAAAATGCACTTAGAACAATTAACAAACTGATAGCAAATATTGACGTTGACCATCTTGACGTGTACACACTTGAAATGGATAGACTTTAAACATTTTCAAGCATGCATCTCTGTTTGTGTCCACTGACTGTGAAAATCAACAATATGCCACATTCATGTACATTGGCCCGAGCCTCCATATAGACCTGTGTGCCTTTACTGTTGTCCAACTCATCAATACACAAGGAACATCGCTGCTCTTCCTAGTTAAAGATGTGTTTAAATAATGACATCCATTTTGACAACAATGCTGTAAATGCAGCCCAAAGAGAGCTAGCCTACAGTATGCTTCAGACAGAGCACTCAGCCCAAAGAGAGGTAGCCTACAGTATGCTTCAGACAGAGCACTCAGCCCAAAGAGAGCTAGCCTACAGTATGCTTCAGACAGAGCACTCAGCCCAAAGAGAGGTGGCCTACAGTATGCTTCAGACAGAGCACTCAGCCCAAAGAGAGCTAGCCTACAGTATGCTTCAGACAGAGCACTCAGCCCAAAGAGAGCTGGCCTACAGTATGCTTCAGACAGAGCACTCAGCCCAAAGAGAGGTGGCCTACAGTATGCTTCAGACAGAGCACTCAGCCCAAAGAGAGGTAGCCTACAGTATGTTTCAGACAGAGCACTCAGCCCAAAGAGAGCTAGCCTACAGTATGCTTCAGACAGAGCACTCAGCCCAAAGAGAGCTAGCCTACAGTATGCTTCAGACAGAGCACTCAGCCCAAAGAGAGCTAGCCTACAGTATGCTTCAGACAGAGCACTCAGCCCAAAGAGAGCTAGCCTACAGTATGCTTCAGACAGAGCACTCAGCCCAAAGAGAGGTAGCCTACAGTATGCTTCAGACAGAGCACTCAGCCCAAAGAGAGGTGGCCTACAGTATGCTTCAGACAGAGCACTCAGCCCAAAGAGAGCTAGCCTACAGTATGCTTCAGACAGAGCACTCAGCCCAAAGAGAGCTGGCCTACAGTATGCTTCAGACAGAGCACTCAGCCCAAAGAGAGCTAGCCTACAGTATGCTTCAGACAGAGCACTCAGCCCAAAGAGAGGTAGCCTACAGTATGTTTCAGACAGAGCACTCAGCCCAAAGAGAGCTAGCCTACAGTATGTTTCAGACAGAGCACTCAGCCCAAAGAGAGCTAGCCTACAGTATGCTTCAGACAGAGCACTCAGCCCAAAGAGAGCTAGCCTACAGTATGCTTCAGACAGAGCACTCAGCCCAAAGAGAGGTAACCTACAGTATGTTTCAGACAGAGCACTCAGCCCAAAGAGAGGTGGCCTACAGTATGCTTCAGACTGAGCACTCAGCCCAAAGAGAGGTGGCCTACAGTATGCTTCAGACTGAGCACTCAGCCCAAAGAGAGGTAGCCTACAGTATGCTTCAGACAGAGCACTCAGCCCAAAGAGAGCTAGCCTACAGTATGCTTCAGACAGAGCACTCAGCCCAAAGAGAGGTAGCCTACAGTATGCTTCAGACAGAGCACTCAGCCCAAAGAGAGCTAGCCTACAGTATGTTTCAGACAGAGCACTCAGCCCAAAGAGAGCTAGCCTACAGTATGCTTCAGACAGAGCACTCAGCCCAAAGAGAGGTAGCCTACAGTATGCTTCAGACAGAGCACTCAGCCCAAAGAGAGCTAGCCTACAGTATGTTTCAGACAGAGCACTCAGCCCAAAGAGAGCTAGCCTACAGTATGCTTCAGACAGAGCACTCAGCCCAAAGAGAGCTAGCCTACAGTATGCTTCAGACAGAGCACTCAGCCCAAAGAGAGGTAGCCTACAGTATGTTTCAGACAGAGCACTCAGCCCAAAGAGAGCTAGCCTACAGTATGCTTCAGACAGAGCACTCAGCCCAAAGAGAGCTAGCCTACAGTATGCTTCAGACAGAGCACTCAGCCCAAAGAGAGCTAGCCTACAGTATGCTTCAGACAGAGCACTCAGCCCAAAGAGAGCTAGCCTACAGTATGCTTCAGACAGAGCACTCAGCCCAAAGAGAGGTAGCCTACAGTATGCTTCAGACAGAGCACTCAGCCCAAAGAGAGGTGGCCTACAGTATGCTTCAGACAGAGCACTCAGCCCAAAGAGAGCTAGCCTACAGTATGCTTCAGACAGAGCACTCAGCCCAAAGAGAGGTAGCCTACAGTATGCTTCAGACAGAGCACTCAGCCCAAAGAGAGGTGGCCTACAGTATGCTTCAGACAGAGCACTCAGCCCAAAGAGAGCTAGCCTACAGTATGCTTCAGACAGAGCACTCAGCCCAAAGAGAGCTGGCCTACAGTATGCTTCAGACAGAGCACTCAGCCCAAAGAGAGCTAGCCTACAGTATGCTTCAGACAGAGCACTCAGCCCAAAGAGAACTAGCCTACAGTATGCTTCAGACAGAGCACTCAGCCCAAAGAGAGGTGGCCTACAGTATGCTTCAGACTGAGCACTCAGCCCAAAGAGAGGTAGCCTACAGTATGCTTCAGACAGAGCACTCAGCCCAAAGAGAGGTGGCCTACAGTATGCTTCAGACAGAGCACTCAGCCCAAAGAGAGCTAGCCTACAGTATGCTTCAGACAGAGCACTCAGCCCAAAGAGAGCTAGCCTACAGTATGCTTCAGACAGAGCACTCAGCCCAAAGAGAGGTAGCCTACAGTATGTTTCAGACAGAGCACTCAGCCCAAAGAGAGCTAGCCTACAGTATGTTTCAGACAGAGCACTCAGCCCAAAGAGAGCTAGCCTACAGTATGCTTCAGACAGAGCACTCAGCCCAAAGAGAGCTAGCCTACAGTATGCTTCAGACAGAGCACTCAGCCCAAAGAGAGGTAGCCTACAGTATGTTTCAGACAGAGCACTCAGCCCAAAGAGAGGTGGCCTACAGTATGCTTCAGACTGAGCACTCAGCCCAAAGAGAGGTGGCCTACAGTATGCTTCAGACTGAGCACTCAGCCCAAAGAGAGGTAGCCTACAGTATGCTTCAGACAGAGCACTCAGCCCAAAGAGAGCTAGCCTACAGTATGCTTCAGACAGAGCACTCAGCCCAAAGAGAGGTAGCCTACAGTATGCTTCAGACAGAGCACTCAGCCCAAAGAGAGCTAGCCTACAGTATGTTTCAGACAGAGCACTCAGCCCAAAGAGAGCTAGCCTACAGTATGCTTCAGACAGAGCACTCAGCCCAAAGAGAGGTAGCCTACAGTATGCTTCAGACAGAGCACTCAGCCCAAAGAGAGCTAGCCTACAGTATGTTTCAGACAGAGCACTCAGCCCAAAGAGAGCTAGCCTACAGTATGCTTCAGACAGAGCACTCAGCCCAAAGAGAGCTAGCCTACAGTATGCTTCAGACAGAGCACTCAGCCCAAAGAGAGCTAGCCTACAGTATGCTTCAGACAGAGCACTCAGCCCAAAGAGAGGTGGCCTACAGTATGCTTCAGACAGAGCACTCAGCCCAAAGAGAGCTAGCCTACAGTATGTTTCAGACAGAGCACTTAGCCCAAAGAGAGCTAGCCTACAGTATGCTTCAAATCAAATCAAATCAAATCAAATTTATTTATATAGCCCTTCGTACATCAGCTGATATCTCAAAGTGCTGTACAGAAACCCAGCCTAAAACCCCAAACAGCAAGCAATGCAGGTGGAGAAGCACGGAGCACGGAGCAGACAGAGCACTCAGCCCAAAGAGAGCTAGCCTACAGTATGCTTCAGACAGAGCACTCAGCCCAAAGAGAGGTAGCCTACAGTATGCTTCAGACTGAGCACTCAGCCCAAAGAGAGCTAGCCTACAGTATGCTTCAGACAGAGCACTCAGCCCAAAGAGAGGTAGCCTACAGTATGTTTCAGACAGAGCACTCAGCCCAAAGAGAGGTGGCCTACAGTATGCTTCAGACTGAGCACTCAGCCCAAAGAGAGGTGGCCTACAGTATGCTTCAGACTGAGCACTCAGCCCAAAGAGAGGTAGCCTACAGTATGCTTCAGACAGAGCACTCAGCCCAAAGAGAGCTAGCCTACAGTATGCTTCAGACAGAGCACTCAGCCCAAAGAGAGGTAGCCTACAGTATGCTTCAGACAGAGCACTCAGCCCAAAGAGAGCTAGCCTACAGTATGTTTCAGACAGAGCACTCAGCCCAAAGAGAACTAGCCTACAGTATGCTTCAGA
This sequence comes from Oncorhynchus kisutch, assembly GCF_002021735.2. Lineage (NCBI taxonomy): Eukaryota > Metazoa > Chordata > Actinopteri > Salmoniformes > Salmonidae > Oncorhynchus > Oncorhynchus kisutch. Next base: position 61,190,743 of record NC_034192.2, read on the forward strand.
CAGAGCACTCAGCCCAAAGAGAGGTAGCCTACAGTATGCTTCAGACAGAGCACTCAGCCCAAAGAGAGCTAGCCTACAGTATGTTTCAGACAGAGCACTCAGCCCAAAGAGAGCTAGCCTACAGTATGCTTCAGACAGAGCACTCAGCCCAAAGAGAGCTAGCCTACAGTATGCTTCAGACAGAGCACTCAGCCCAAAGAGAGCTAGCCTACAGTATGCTTCAGACAGAGCACTCAGCCCAAAGAGAGGTGGCCTACAGTATGCTTCAGACAGAGCACTCAGCCCAAAGAGAGCTAGCCTACAGTATGTTTCAGACAGAGCACTTAGCCCAAAGAGAGCTAGCCTACAGTATGCTTCAGACAGAGCACTCAGCCCAAAGAGAGCTAGCCTACAGTATGCTTCAGACAGAGCACTCAGCCCAAAGAGAGGTAGCCTACAGTATGCTTCAGACTGAGCACTCAGCCCAAAGAGAGGTAGCCTACAGTATGCTTCAGACAGAGCACTCAGCCCAACGAGAGCTAGCCTACAGTATCCTTCAGACAGAGCACTCAGCTTTCTTTCTTTCTTTCTTTCTTTCTTTCTTTCTTTCTTTCTTTCTTTCTTTCTTTCTTTCTTTCTTTCTTTCTTTCTTCCTCTTTCCCTCTGTCTCTCTCTCTCTCTCTCTCTCTCTAGAACAGTGAGCATCACCAAGCACATGCATTGCATCTTTCCATCCCCTAATTGTGCTGTCTGCGTCTGTGTCGAACACACACATCCTGATTCAGCGGGAATGTGAGAGAGGAGAAGGAGGAGGGCCAGTCGTTTACCAATCACAAGGGTTTCCCCCATCTCCCTCCCTCTCTCCCTCTCTCCCTCCCTTCCTCTCTCCCTCACCCCTCCCTCCCTCAGTCTCTAAGCATGTTGGGGGAGGAAAAAGTGCTGGGCAGAGAAAAAAAGTGATAAGCAGCTTTGAAACACATTCCCGCTGAATCAGGATATGTGTGTTCGACACAGACGCAGACAGCACAGCTAGCTCTCTCTCCCCCACAGACACAGAAGCCAGCGAGTGTCTCACAACCAAAGCAAACATAGCCTTATTAACGTGACGAGAGGGAGACTCAGGGAGACACGACTGACTGTCTACTCTCAGGGAGAGGAGGAAGCAGGGGACACTTGACTTCCCAACACCCTGATCCAGAACACCTGGAGGGAGAAAATCCGTCCCTCTGCATACACTGAGGAACACACAACAACAACTACAAGCCTGAGAAGAAGAAGAGAGACCAGCACCAAGGTCTTTCTCTTTCCCTTTCTCTCTTTCTACCTCTCTCTCTCCTGCTGTGGAGCTCATCTCTCCAGTCCCTCAAGGTGCTCTGCTGACCGGGTTTGACTGATCTGCTGTCATCATGTCAGATGGAGAGGAGTGTCTCTCTCCCATCGGTCTGGACTGCTGTTCCTGCTGCCTGGACCTGGCCAACTGTGACGACCCAGCTAGAGGTGGGGGCCAAGGCAGAGGCCAAAGCACCCCTCTGATGGGCAGCCCCACGTCGCTCAGCCACTTCCGCCAGTTCCGTGAGCAGCTGACGTTCCAGAACCAGAACGTGAACACAGACAAGCTGAACAGCATGATGAGGCTGGACTCTCTGGAGTCTGTGGTCAGAGACCCCTGTTACCTGCTCAACGAGGGCATCTGCAACAGCAACATTGACCAGACCACGTTGTCCATCCTGCTGTTCTTCCACAGGTACTGTACTTCACCTCTCTACCTCTCATCCTCATTTACACCTCCACTTTTATTTCATCCTGTTTCTGATACATTAAAAACACCTCAAAAATATCTCTATATTTCACATTATCTCACTAAACATTACAGTGTAATTATTTTTGTAAGTACTGCACAATGTAATAATTAGTGTGATTACTCCTTGTTATATTGTGCTTAGAGCAGTAATCTTACCTGGGTTATGGAAAGGCACAATGACTAACTTCAATACTGTCACTGCGTACAGGGCAGGTAATAACTAAATACACTGTCAGTACTGAAGGGATATCAAATCCAGTTGTATTGGTCACATACACATATTTAGCAGATGTGATGTAGCAAACTGCTTGTGTTCCTAGCACCAACAGTGCAGTGGTATCTATCAAAACAAAAAACGATATTACTGCACTGTTGGAGCTAAGAACATAAGCATTTCGTTACACCCTCCTACTCACTTGTACTGAAAGTTGTTACGTCATCGTTACCCTCCATTCCATCTTTCTGTTCCACTTTCTGATGATGCCATTTTTCAATGTTTATTTACTAGGAATGTATTGGTGATATCCCTGTCATAACCACAAATGACAACAATAATATCATCAACCTAAATGAAAACTAAAATAACGTGACTATTCTACCCTGAATCAAACATCACAATTGACCAATTAGGTTGTTTTTAAAAACTGAGGGCGCTAAGAATGTTGATGATTTGAGAGCTGAACGACAAGTCAACTAGTTTTCATTTAGCCCTCATTTCTACACATAAAGATACAGTTATATATTTCCCTCTCCAATGAATAATAACTTTTCAAAGGACAGAAGACACCCAATTATGAATAAATTATTATTATTAATTATTAGTGTATTTATGAAGTCCTTTTTTTCATCATCAGTTGTCACAAAGAGCTTGTACAGAAACAAGTCTAAAACACCAGCCTAAAACAATGCACATGTAGAAGCACGGTGGCTAGGAACAACTCCCTAGAAAGAGGAGGAACCTTGAAAGGAACCTAGAGAGGAGCCAGGCTCTGAGGAGTGGCCAGTCCTCTTCTGGCTGTGCCGGGTGGAGATTATAACAGAACCAGGTCAAGATGTTCAAATGTTAATGGATGACCAGCAGGGTCAAATAATAATCACAGTGGTTGTAGAGGGTGCAACAGGTCAGCACCTCAGGAGTAAATGTCAGTTGGCTTTTCATAGCCGAGCGTTCAGAGGTCGAGACAACAGGTGCGGTAGAGAAGGAGAGAGAGGGAGGGAGAGAAAGTGAGTTAGAGACTGAGACAGCAGGTCCGGTACAAGGTAGCACGTCCGGTGTACAGGTCAGGGTTCCATAGCCACAGGCAAAACAGCAGAAACTGGATCAGCAGCACGACCAGGTGGACTGGGGACATGAAAAGCCAAGAGTCATCAGGCCAGGTAGTCCTGAGTCTTGGTCCTAGGGCTCAGGTCCTCCAGGATGGAAGAGAGAGAAAGAGATGGGAAACTTAAGTTCACACAGGATGACAGATAAGTCAGGAGAATTACAGCAGATATAACAGACTGACCCTAGCCTTCGGCACATAGACTATTGCAGCATAGATACTGGAGTCTGAGACGGGAGGGGTTGGGGGACACCGTGGCCCTGTCTGACGATACCCCTGGACCGGGCCAACCAGGCAGGATTTAACCCCACTCACTTTGTCAAAGCACAGCCCCCACACAACTAAATGTATATAAACAGACCACCAACTTACTACCCTGAGACAAGGCTAAGTAAAGCCCATGAAATGGGCTTCCTGTCCGGCAAAACTGAACAGGAAGTTCACGTCAGTGACTCAACCCACTCAAGTTGAGTGTAGTGGGGGAAAAAGCCTGGCACTGCGTGACGCATCCCTCTTCTAGGGACGGCATGGTAGAACACCAGTAAGCCCTTCAGAAAAACAGGGAAAAAACAACACAAATCTCTAGAGGTCACTGTAAACACAACGCATCACAAACCTCACTAGGCAGCTTGTGATATTGGACGAGTTTTGAATTAGTTTGGGTGGATTGCAGAAAGCTTATTAAAATCTAAATATACTCCTCTCTCATCATTGCCAAATTGTAAATGTAAACCACAGGTTTGTTTGGAAACATGCTGACGTGTTAGTTGGGATTATAGTTGGCATGCCAGTTCGCATCTCCCTTTGGCAGCACGAACCAACCCTTGGGATGACTTAAACTCAGTTCAAATTAGAGTTAACAGTTTTCCATTAAAACTCTTCCATAGCTTCAGCAGCCATCATTGCTGTACTTCTGATTTATGAAAGGTTTAACAGTACTGTCTGTACACACTTTGTTAGGACTAACAGTACTGTCTGTACACACTTTGTTAGGACTAACAGTACTGTCTGTACACACTTTGAAAGGTACAGATTACAAGTGGCATGTTTTGTTTCTGAGCAGTAAAATGTGAAGGCCTACTGAGACATTATCTGAGCTAAGACCGGGAGGAAGACATTATGTCGACAACGAGTGTCGTTATCAACGGAGACGCCACCTTTGGATTCCATATTCAGTCATAAACTTTTCAGACCCATTGATTTAGTCCACATGGTGTTACGTTACAGCCTTATTCTAGAATTGATTAAATTATTGTTTTTTCTCTCACCCATTTACACATAATAGCCCATAATGACAAAGTGAAAACGTGTTTTTAGAAATGTTTGGAAATGTAGTGAAAATGAAATGCAGATATATCTCACTTACATAAAATATTCATACCCCTGAGTCAATACTTTGTAGAAGCACCTGCGGCAGCGATTACAGCTGTGTGTCTTTCTAAGTCTCTAAGAGATTTCCACACCTGGATTGGGTAATATTTGCCCATTTATTATTTTCTAAATTCTTCTAGCTCTGTGAAATTGGTTGTTTACCACTGCTAGACAACCAATTTGTAGGTGTTGCCATAGATTTTTAAAGTTCATCAAATGTTTACTCCTGAACTTATTTAGTCTTGCCATAACAAATGTTTACTCCTGAACTTATTTAGTCTTGCCATAACAAAGGTTTACTCCTGAACTTATTTAGTCTTGTCTTAACAAAGGTTTACTCCTGAACTTATTTAGTCTTGTCTTAACAAAGGTTTACTCCTGAACTTATTTAGTCTTGTCTTAACAAAGGTTTACTCCTGAACTTATTTAGTCTTGCCATAACAAAGGGGTTAAATACTTTGACTCAAGACATTACAACGTTAGATGTTTTATTAACATTTGGTAACATTTAGAAATACATAATTCCACGTTGACAATATGGGATATTTTGCATAGACCTGTGACAACAACTAAATGTAATCCATTTTAAATTCAGGCTGTAGCACAACAAAATGTGGAAAAAGTCAAGGGGTGTGAATAGTTTCTGAAGGCTCTGGATGTTACTCTTTTGTGATGATATGTAAATGTGTGTGTGTGTGTGTGTGTGTGTGTGTGTGTGTGTGTGTGTGTGTGTGTGTGTGTGTGTGTGTGTGTTGTTTGCCAATGGAACACTATGTTGTCGATGTATTTATGATAGGGTGGGTGTGTCGGGCTGATAGGACTATTGCAGAACAGGGGTCAAAACCTTCTGGCCAAAGCCACTGTGGTCAACTGGTCCTTCCTCTCTCTGTAGAGTTGACCACATTTCCTGCAGAAACGATGATACTTGTTTATGCCAGCCAGTGCTTTAATCATTAATTGGATGAATGCTAAAACACATGATTTGTAGGGGTGTGGTCGTTAAATGCTGCAGGACGGCCATATGCAGCGGTCTGGATTGCAATGGGATGGTGAGAGACGGAGGCAGGGGGTAGTCATGACGAGGACACCAGTCTGCAGACAGAATACTCAGCCTACTACCTGGCACCTCCCTATAGCTGCAGGCCAATCACAGATGGCTAGATAACAACGTGGCATTTGGAACAAGAACTGGCTTGGGGAACGTGTACACCCTGCACTCTGGAACAGGAACTGGCATGGGTAGTTTGTGCACCCTGGCATTTGTCCACAATGACTGGGTCTCCTCTTCCTGCCAACTCAAATGTTGGATTTGTGTGTATTGTGGGTATTACTGCACTGTTGGAGCTAGAAACATAAGCATTTTGCTGCACCTGCGATAACATCTGCAAAATATATGTATTCTACGATACCAATAGAAGGATATGAAAGACTCAAATAGAACCGCTTTTTCTCAACCTTCCTTCCTTCCTCCCTCTCTTTCTTACTTTTATTTCTATTTTATTTGATCTTTCTTTCAGATTTTTGTTTTTTTGTTTTTCAATTTTTCAAAAATATATTTTTCTTTCTTATATATATTTTGCATACATTTTTTGAGGGGTTAGTTCAGCTTTAATTGCAGATAGATTGTTGCTTCCATCAATGTTTAATTGTCTGCATCATTTCCAATCCCCCATATATATGTTTTATAAATGTACAGCGCATATAAATTATGTTTATATTATTTTATATATTTCCCTTTATTTTCCCCTAAAAAATGACAAAATAAAACAATTACAAATGGTAACACACACACACACACACACACACACACACACACACACACACACACACACACACACGCACACACGCACACACACACACACACACACACACACACACACACACACACACACACACACACACACACACACACACACACACACACACACACACACATACACATACACACACATACACACACATACACATACACATACACACATACACATACACATACACATACACACATACACATACACACATACACATACACACATACACATACACACACACACACACACATATACACACACACATACACACACACACATACACATACACACATACACACACACACACATACACACACACACACACACACATACATACACACGTTGTTAGCCAATAACTGAAAATAAAAGATAGTGCCACTCAAAATAGACTCAGGATTCAGACAGATGATGTCCCAAATTACACCCTATTCACTATACTGCTGTTGGATTCAGATATAGAAAGCTCCTCATTATGAAGGAGAGAGAGAGAGATAGAGAGCTTGGTGAGACCGACTCAGGAAAGTGCAGAGATCAAATCAAAGTTTATTTGTCACGTGCGCCGAATACAACAGGTGTAGTAGACCTTACAGTGAAATGCTTACTGACAGGCTCTAACCAATAGTGTGGAGAAAAAAAATATGTAAGTATGTGTGTGTGTGTGTGTGTGTGTGTGTGTGTAGGTAAGTAAAGAAATAAAACAACAGTAAAAAGACATTTGAAAATAAGAGTAGCGAGGCTGTATACAGACACCTGTCAGTCAGGCTTATTGAGGTAGTATGTACATGTGGGTATGGTTAAAGAAACTATGCATATATGATAAACAGATGGTAGCAGAAGGGTAAAAGAGGGGTTGGTGGGTGGCTGGACACAATGCAGATAGCTCGGTTAGCCAATGTGCGGGAGCACTGGTTGGTCGGGCCAATTGAGGTAGTATGTACATGAATGTATAGTTAAAGTGACTATGCATATGAGATAAACAGAGAGTAGCAGCAACGTAAAAGAGGGGTTGGGGGGGGCACACAATGCAAATTGTCCGGGTAACCATTTGGTTACCTGTTCAGGAGTCTTATGGCTTGGGGGTAAAAACTGTTGAGAAACCTTTTTGTCCTAGACTTGGCACTCCGGTGCCGCTTGCCATGCGGTAGTAGAGAGAACAGTCTATGACTGGGGTGGCTGGGGTCTTTGACAATTTTCAGGGCCTTCCTCTGACACCGCCTGGTGTAGAGGTCCTGGATGGCAGGCAGCTTAGCCCCAGTAATGTACTGGGCCGTACGCACTACCCTCTGTAGTGCCTTGCGGTCGGAGGCCGAGCAATTGCCGTACCAGGCAGTGATGCAACCAGTCAGAATGCTCTAGATGTTGCAGCTGTAGAACCTTTTGAGGATCTCAGGACCCATGCCAAATCTTTTTAGTTTCCTGAGGGGGAATAGGTTTTGTTGTGCCCTCTTCACAACTCTCTTGGTGTGTTTGGACCATTCTAGTTTGTTGTTGATGTGGACACCAAGGAATTTGAAGCTCTCAACCTGCTCCACTACAGCCCCGTCGATGAGAATGGGGACGTGCTCGGTGCTCCTTTTCCTGTAGTCCACAATCATCTCCTTAGTCTTGGTTATGTTGACGGATAGGTTGTTATTCTGGCACCACCCGGCCAGGTTTCTGACCTCCTCCCTATAGGCTGTCTCGTCGTTGATCATCCTACCACTGTTGTGTCGTCTGCAAACTTAATGATGGTGTTGGAGTCGTGCCTGGCCATGCAGTCGTGGGTGAACAGGGAGTACAGGAGGGGACTGAGCACGCACCCCTGGGGAGCTCCAGTGTTGAGGATCAGCGTGGCAGATGTGTTGCTAACTACCCTCACCACCTGGGGGCGCCCCGTCAGGAAGTCCAGGATCCAGTTCCAGAGGGAGGTGTTTAGTCCCTGGATCTTTAGCTTAGTGATGAGCTTTAAGGGTACTATGGTGTTGAACGCTGAGCTGTAGTCAAGATACAGTAATGGTGTTTTAATGAACTTGTTGAGTTACAGCATTGTTGTGACTGTGTTAATGGATGTTGGTGCTCTGCCAGGAGATGCCTGGCAACAGTGTAGTGTCCTTGTTATATGGTGGTGTGTGTGTGTGTGTGTGTGTGTTTGTGTGTGTGTGTGTGTGTGTGTGTGTGTGAGGTGTTCCCCTGTTCTCTCTCTGTATGTCTGGTTCAGAGTACCATCAGGAGCCATCTGTACATGCTCTCTCAACGACCCAAACGGAGTCACTCTCAGTGGGGGACAGCTGTCGCTGTGGACCTCTTCACCACATCACCAGCCAGGCTCTGTCAGTGGGGCCACATCACCAGCCAGGCTCTGTCAGTGGGGCCACATCACCAGCCAGGCTCATACAGAGGTCCTCTCATACAGATATCTACTCATGAAGAGATCTACTCATACAGATATCTACTCATACAGATATCTTCTCATACAAAGATCTACTCATACAAAGATCTACTCAGGAAGAGATCTACTCTTAGAGATCTACTCTTAGAGATCTACTCTTAGAGATCTACACTTAGAGATCTACTGTTAGAGATCTACTCTTACAGAGATCTTCTCATACAGACATCTTCTCATACAGAGATCTACTCATACAGAGATATTTTCATACAGACATCTACTCATACAGAGATCTACTTAACAGATATCTTCTCATACAGAGATATTCTCATACAGAGATCTACTCATACAGAGATCTTCTTATACAGAGATCCAGCTAAGACTAATTCAACAAGTCCAGTATGTTCCTACACTAACTGTCCATGTTGTGTAGCAGCCACTCTGGGCTTGTAAGGCCATGAAGGATGTCAATGGTAATGTCATGAGTAGATACTGTCAATAGTAGTAGAGTAGTACTGAGTAGATACTGTCAATAGTAGTAAAGTAGTACTGAGTAGATACTGTCAATAGTAGTAAAGTAGTACTGAGTAGATACTGTCAATAGTAGTAAAGTAGTACTGAGTAGATACTGTCTATAGTAGTAGAGTAGTACTGAGTAGATACGGTCTATAGTAGTAGAGTAGTACTGAGTAGATACTGTCTATAGTAGTAGAGTAGTACTGAGTAGATACTGTCTATAGTAGTAGAGTAGTACTGAGTAGATACTGTCTATAGTAGTAGAGTAGTACTGAGTAGATACTGTCTATAGTAGTAGAGTAGTACTGAGTAGATACTGTCTATAGCAGTAGTACTGAGTTGATACTGTCTATAGTAGTAGAGTAGTACTGAGTAGATACTGTCTATAGTAATAGAGTAGTACTGAGTAGATACTGTCTATAGTAGTAGAGTAGTACTGAGTAGATACTGTCTATAGCAGTAGTACTGAGTAGATACTGTCTATAGCAGTAGAGTAGTACTGAGTAGGTACTGTCTATATTAGTATAGTACTGAGTAGATACTGTCTATAGTTGTGGAGTAGTACTGAATAGATACTGTCTAAAGCAGTAGTACTGAGTAGATACTGTCTATAGTAGTAGAGTAGTACTGAGTAGATACTGTCTATAGCACTAGAGTAGTACTGAGTAGATACTGTCTATAGTAGTAGAGTAGTACTGAGTAGATACTGTCTATAGTAGTAGAGTAGTACTGAGTAGATACTGTCTATAGTAGTAGAGTAGTACTGAGTAGATACTGTCTATAGCAGTAGTACTGAGTAGATACTGTCTATAGTAGTAGAGTAGTACTGAGTAGATACTGTCTATAGTAGTAGAGTAGTACTGAGTAGATACTGTCTATAGTAGTAGAGTAGTACTGAGTAGATACTGTCGGAAGGCAGTCCCTGGTTCAAATCCAGGCTTCATCACATCCGGCCGTGATCGGGAGTCCCATAGGGCGGAGCACAATTGGTCCAGCGTGGTTAGGGTTTGGCCGGGGTAGGCCGCCATTGTAAATAAGGAATTTGTTCTTTAACTGACTTGCCTAGTTAAATAAAGGTTAAATAAAGTACTGAGTAGATTCTGTAAATAGAAAAAGGGAGATTACTGATATGCTGACCTCACCATTCTTTTGTCCTTGAAGCGATAAACCTAATAATCTGAGACAGTTTAAGCTCCAAGGGTCATTGTATGAATCAGCTGCTGTTCCTACTGTCCACTGGAATTGTTGCAGAGCCTTCACTGCCTCGTGACCCAGTCTATGGGTCTCAGCTCTGTGTTGACCTCTCACCATGGACCAGTTCACTTGTTGAATAAACTTCTGTTTACATCTAAGAATGACAAACTCTCTGTGTCTTGCTCTGTTGATATAAAAAAGATTGATTGATTCTTGGAATTGACTGGTAGAGCAGGAGGGAAGTAAATAGAGAGAGAGTACATTACTGAGGTCAAAACCCGACAGAAAGAGTTGACCTCATTATCTCTGTGAAGAACATGTTATCTCCCTCAGTGGTCCAGAGGATTCCATCTTTTTGAGGACACAGATGACTTTTATTTTTAAATATTTTTTAGCAGGACTCAACTCTGTCATACTGATATGACTTCAGTCTTGGGCAGAATTCCACAAAAGGATTAAATGAAAACTGTCCCACCCATTGGTACAGTCATTTACCTAACAAGCGTAGTACAAAGCCAACACCCTCGGAGGTAATATTAATCAGCATTGCATGCCAGCGACAGGGCTTCATCACCGGATCAATTAACCAAACAGATACAAAAAAATAAAATAAAATTGGCCAACGTCAAAAGAGACAAGGGAGTGCCACCAACACCCATCCATTTCTTATTTTATCAGGTCTACCTGTTGGTGCAACTCCTGACATCTAGCTATGGGTGTTCTAGTTGGCATGGAAGGGAGTTATTTAAATTCAGTGGCAGAGGTTAAGTGGTGATAGCTGGCTGTAGTGTGTGTGTGTGTGTGTGTGTGTGTGTGTGTGTGTGTGTGTGTGTGTGTGTGTGTGTGTGTGTGTGTGTGTGTGTGTGTGTGTGTGTGTGTGTGTGTGTGTGTGTGTGTGTGTCTGTGTGTGTGTGTGTGTGTGTGTGTGTGTGTGTGTGTGTGTGTGTGTGTGTGTGTGTGTGTGTGTGTGTGTGTGTGTTGTATGTGTAGTGGTAGAGTGGTGATAGCTGGCTGTAGTGTGTGTGTGTGTGTTGTGGTAGAGTGGTGATAGCTGGCTGTAGTACTGGCCCACACGCCAGTCTTATCTGCTTGTACTCCGGCTCAGTCTGGCACGTATTAAAGATAATGAAACAGGCTGTAAACACAACACACTGTCAACATACACAACACCAGCCATCCAGACTGTAAACACAACACACTCCTGTCAACATACACAACATCAGCCATCCAGGCTGTAAACACAACACACCCTTGTCAACATACACAACACCAGCCATCCAGACTGTAAACACAACACACCCCTGTCAACATACACAACATCAGCCATCCAGACTGTAAACACAACACACTCCTGTCAACATACACAACATCAGCCATCCAGACTGTAAACACAACACACTCCTGTCAACATACACAACACCAGCCATCCAGACTGTAAACACAACACACTCCTGTCAACATACACAACATCAGCCATCCAGACTGTAAACACAACACGCTCCTGTCAACATACACAACACCAGCCATCCAGACTGTAAACACAACACACTCCTGTCAACATACACAACATCAGCCATCCAGACTGTAAACACAACACACCCCTGTCAACATACACAACATCAGCCATCCAGACTGTAAACACAACACACCCCTGTCAACATACACAACATCAGCCATCCAGGCTGTAAACACAACACACCCCTGTCAACATACACAACATCAGCCATCCAGGCTGTAAACACAACACACCCCTGTCAACATACACAACATCAGCCATCCAGGCTGTAAACACAACACACCCCTGTCAACATACACAACATCAGCCATCCTGCAGTACCTGGGTATTTAGGGCTAATATTATTTGCATTTTGTATTTGTATTAATTAGGGATCCCCATTAGTTCCTGCCAAGGCAGCAGCTACTCTTCCTGGGGTTTATTAAGGATCCCCATTAGTTCCTGCCAAGGCAGCAGCTACTCTTCCTGGGGTTTATTATGGATCCTCATTAGTTCCTGCCAAGGCAGCAGCTACTCTTCCTGGGGGTTTATTATGGATCCCCATTAGTTCCTGCCAAGGCAGCAGCTACTCTTCCTGGGGTTTATTATGGATCCCCATTAGTTCCTGCCAAGGCAGCAGCTACTCTTCCTGGGGGTTTATTATGGATCCCCATTAGTTCCTGCCAAGGCAGCAGCTACTCTTCCTGGGGTTTATTATGGATCCCCATTAGTTCCTGCCAAGGCAGCAGCTACTCTTCCTGGGGTTTATTATGGATCCCCATTAGTTCCTAATACAAATAATTCCATTCCCCACCCCCAATAACCCCCCCACCCCCAATAACCCCCCCACCCCCAATAACCCCCCACCCCCAATAACCCCCCACCCCCAATACCCCCCCACCCCCAATAACCCCCCCACCCCCAATAACCCCCCACCCCCAATAACCCCCCACCCCCAATAACCCCCCACCCCCAATAACCCCCCCACCCCCAATACACCCCCCCCCACCCCCAATAACCCCCCCCCAATGCAACAACAACCAAGAAAATGAACTAAAGAGAAAAGAAATAACAAAGGAAAACAGAAAATAACAATGCCAAAAAATGGACATCAAGGACAACTAATCTAGTCGAATGGAATCCACAGATTGAGAGTTGAAGATAAATATTTTTACTAAGAGTATTGGTATATTAGTAATTGACTCTAGATCTAACAACAGTAAAATTTCTAGGGTCAATTTTAGATCAATGTTATGCATTTTCAGCCATTCCTGAACCTGAGACCAGAAACAGGCTACCTGAGGGCAATACCAAAATATATGGTCTATTGATTCTGTATCCTCACAACAAAATTTGCAGAGCTTTGATGATTTTATCCCCCAAATATTCAACATTTTGTTGGTGGCAAGAATTCTATATAATAATTTGAATTTTATATATCAACTCATACCCTGTACCATGGAATCGGTACATCAAAATCTCTTCCCTACAATTTCTATATCTGTATGGCACAGTTGCCAACATCCTGGTCCTCAAATGAAACTGGTCAACTTTCCTATTTATGCTATTTTTTATTCCTCTGCCAGTTTTGATCCTTTATATTGGGCAGACAGACCAGTTCCCTACCTCCTCCCACTGCCACCTGCCTCCTCCATTTTTGGGGCAATACTGTAATCAATTGGTTGTACTCTTGGATTGAGCAGACCTTCCCGTACAATTCTGATAACTCCATGAAATACATAACTCTACCATTCCAATTTACAATATAATTTAAGAACAAAATACCCTGGATTTTTACCTTGGCTGTGAGTGCCTTGTTCTCTCCATGGAGTGTGAGAATGTCACTCTGGCTGAACTCTAAACTGCCCCTCAGCTCTGCTACTTCCTCACACAACCTTTCCAGTGTTGCATGGATTCCAGCCAGAGCACTAGCCTCTACTTCATCGGTAAGTATATTGTCCGTGTCTGTAGACTAATCTGTCTTTCTTTTTTTTGTCGGGTTAGAGTTCATTTTTGAGGTAGGCAGATCTTTCCTTGATGGAGTATGTTGTTCCTCCATAGCATAAAACTGTTGCTACTTGGCGATTTCCCTCAGGATCTCCTTAGTATCCACAATGACGACCGGTGTGTCTGTAGTACAGCCACCTAGCACTGTTGTTTGGTTAGCAGTGTTTTTGTAGTACAGGCACCTAGCACTGTTGTTTGGTTAGCAGTGTTTCTGTAGTACAGGCACCTAGCACTGTTGTTTGGTTAGCAGTGTGTCTGTAGTACAGGCACCTAGCACTGTTGTTTGGTTACTGGTGTTTCTGTGGCACAGCCTCCTAGCACTGTTGTTTGGTTAGCAATGTTTCTGTAGCACAGCCACTTAGCACAGTTGATGTTACCAGCCAAACTAAAAAGTTAGCTAGCTACTGAGAAACATTCCATTCCACACTTTTAAAACAACCACATTTGCAAAACAACAAACCCGAGCTCTCCTTCGTTCAACGGCAAGTGATATTGTTACCTCAGAAAAACTTAAGTCTTATTACATAGAGCCGGGAATAACTATTTGATATAAGAGCGATGTCAACTTACCAACATTACGACCAGCAATACTAATTTCCCGAAGTGGATCCTCTGTTTGGCCCTCCACTCAGGACAATGGACCTAATCCCAGAAGCCAACACAAAACAACGCTGCCTCAGAAGGCCTCCTGGTTAGGCTCCGTAGACGTGCACATCGTCCACCGCTCCCGAGTATACAATGTCCAGTCTCTTGACAACAAGGTAGGTGAAATTCGAGCAAGGGTTGCCTTCCAGAGAGACATCAGAGATTGTAGCATTCTCTGTTTCATGGAAACATGGCTCTCTCGTGATATGTTGTCGGAATCTGTTCAGCCACCCGGCTTCTCCATGCATTGCGCCGATAGAGATAAACTCCTCTCTGGGAAGAGGAAGGGCAGGGGTGCATGCTTCATGATTAACAACTCATGCTGTAATCATAACATACAGGAACTCAAGTCCTTCTGCTCACCCAACCCAGAATTCCTTACAATCAAATGCCGTCCATATTATCACCCAAGAGAATTCTCGTCAGTTATCGTCACAGCTACCTCAAGCCGACACCAAGACGGCCCTCGCGGAACTTCACTGAACTCTATGTAAACTAGAAACCATATATCTCTAGCTGTGTTTATTGTAGCTGGGGATTTTAACAAAGAACATTTGAAAACAAGGCTACCTAAATTCTATTAGCATATTGATTGCACTACGCGCCGGGGGTAATACACTGGATCACTGCTACTCTGACTTCCACGATGCATACAAAGCCCTCCCCCGCCATGCTTTTGGCAAATCCAACCACGACGCCATCCTGCTCCTACCGTCTTATAGGCAGAAACTCATACAGGATGTACCAGTGACTAGACCCATTCAACGCTGGTTTGACCAATTGGAATCCACGCTTCAAGATTGTTTGATCATGCAGACCGGGATATGTTCCGGTCAGCCTTGTCATGACGTTGCCCTCTTTGGGTACAGCGAGTACCTTCCCCCTCTCTCTGTATCCTACAACTAGGCTGCTGTGGTCAGAGAGGTCATACATTCCTGAAGGAGATTATCTCCCCATGGCCACACAGTATAGAGACAGACTGAATTTTCATAGAGAACAAAGGAATTTCTTCCACCTCACAGAACTTGAGGTCCGAAGAACATTTATGTTCTGGAGAAGGTATAAAAATCGGTGAAGAATCCAGCTACGAACTGGTCTGTTTGGTACCATTTTGTGACACTCATGGGAGTGTGGCTTTTTTCAGGTTGAATCAGTATTTCATTATTAATTATTAATTTATTTTACTTAAGGGCCCTAGACAGCTGCCCTGGAGAAATACTGATTCAACCTGATTATGTTTGAGAGGCTTCCATTAAAAAACACCCTCTATGTTCCGTTAGACAGGTAACTCTTTATGCACAATATAGCAGGGGGTGTAAAGCCATAACACACATGTTTTTCCAGCAGTTAACTATGATGGATAATGTCAAAAGCCACACTGAAGTCAAACAAAACAAACCCCCCCACCACAATATTGTCATCATCAATTCCTAATGTAAAAAAATATATATATTTTACCTTTATTTAACTAGGCAAGTCAGTTAAGAACAAATTCTTATTTTCAATGACAGCCTAGGAACAGTGGGTTAACTGCCTGTTCAGGGGCAGAATGACAGATTTGTACATTATCAGCTCGGGGATTCGAACTTGTAACCTTTCGGTTATTAGTCCAACGCTCTAACCACTAGGCTACCCTGCCGCCCCATGATGATATAAGACTTTTGAAACAGGTTTCTTTTTGACATATCAGGATTAGCTAGTGAGGAGATATTGCACGACCAGAACATGAGAAGGTCACATGAAACTCTGTGATATGAAGATGCATAGTGCTGTCACATAGACAACTAGAACAGTGCACTATGTATGGAATACGACTGTCACATAGACAACTAGAACAGTGCAGTATGTATGGAGACGACTGTCACATAGACAACTAGAACAGTGCACTATGTATGGAATACGACTGTCACATAGACAACTAGAACAGTGCACTATGTATGGAATACGACTGTCACATAGACAACTAGAACAGTGCAGTATGTATGGAATACGACTGTCACATAGACAACTAGAACAGTGCACTATGCATGGAATAGGATGCAATATGGGAAGTATTCAGTACACTCAGACGATCCCTGTCCTGTGCAGAGCAAGGTAACAGGTTTTGCCGTATCCTCCTACTTTCATGTTGTCCTTCCACAGTTCTGTAGCCTCCTACTTTCCTGTTGTCCTTCCACAGTTCCGTAGCCTCCTACTTTCCTGTTGTTCTTCCACAGTTCCGTAGCCTCCTACTTTCCTGTTGTCCTTCCACAGTTCCGTAGCCTCCTAGTTTCCTGTTGTCCTTCCACAGTTCCGTAGCCTCCTACTTTCCTGTTGTTCTTCCACAGTTCCGTAGCCTCCTACTTTCCTGTTGTTCTTCCACAGTTCCGTAGCCTCCTACTTTCCTGTTGTTCTTCCACAGTTCCGTAGCCTGCTACTTTCCTGTTGTTCTTCCACAGTTCCGTAGCCTCCTACTTTCCTGTTGTCCTTCCACAGTTCCGTAGCCTCCTACTTTCCTGTTGTTCTTCCACAGTTCCGTAGCCTCCTACTTTCCTGTTGTTCTTCCACAGTTCCGTAGCCTCCTACTTTCCTGTTGTCCTTCCACAGTTCCGTAGCCTCCTACTTTCCTGTTGTTCTTCCACAGTTGCGTAGCCTCCTACTTTCCTGTTGTCCTTCCACAGTTCCGTAGCCTCCTACTTTCCTGTTGTTCTTCCACAGTTCCGTAGCCTCCTACTTTCCTATTGTCCTTCCACAGTTCTGTAGCCTCCTACTTTCCTGTTGTCCTTCCACAGTTCCGTAGCCTCCTACTTTCCTGTTGTTCTTCCACAGTTCCGTAGCCTCCTACTTTCCTGTTGTTCTTCCACAGTTCCGTAGCCTCCTACTTTCCTGTTGTTCTTCCACAGTTCCGTAGCCTCCTACTTTCCTGTTGTCCTTCCACAGTTCCGTAGCCTCCTACTTTCCTGTTGTTCTTCCACAGTTCCGTAGCCTCCTACTTTCCTGTTGTTCTTCCACAGTTCCGTAGCCTTCTACTTTCCTGTTGTCCTTCCACAGTTCCGTAGCCTCCTACTTTCCTGTTGTTCTTCCACAGTTCCGTAGCCTCTTACTTTCCTGTTGTCCTTCCACAGTTCCGTAGCCTCCTACTTTCCTGTTGTTCTTCCACAGTTCCGTAGCCTCCTACTTTCCTGTTGTTCTTCCACAGCTTCCCACTTTCCTGTTGTTCCACAGTTCCGTAGCTTCCCAGTTTCCTGTTGTCCTCCTGGACTGCCAGCTGTCACTCATCATAGCGAACAGGACACCACCCAACCCAAATAAAACCCACCAAGTTCTTGGTCACCTCCCTATTAAACCCCCACCAAGTCTAGTGTTGATCTGGACCAGGATCAGAGAGTCTACTCTATATGACAATGTCCTGGTTCAGTCTGTCATTCATCATAGGAGGTGATTGTTGACTACAGGAAAAGGAGGACCGAGCACCCCCCACAAGGCACTACAGAGGGTAGTGCATATGGCCCAGTACATCACTGGGGCCAAGCTTCCTGCCATCCAGGACCTCTATACCAGGTGGTGTCAGAGGAAGGCCCTACAAATTTTGAAAAACTCCAGCTACCCAGGTCATAGACTGTTTTCTCTGCTAAAACATGGCAAGCAGTACCATAGCGCCAAGCCTAGGACCAAAAGGCATCTCAACAGCTTCTACCCCCAAGCCATAAGACTCCTGAACAGCTAATCAAATGGCTACACAGACTATTTGCATTGATAACCCCCCCCATGCTGCTGCTATTTTCTTAAAACTGCCCTGTTGGTTAAGGGCTTGTCAGTAATTATTTCTCTGTAAGGTCTACCTGTTGCATTCGGCGCATGTAACTAATAAAATGTGATTTGATGATAGGATACCACCCAACCCATCCAACCTCCACCAAGAAAAAGTCCAGTTTTAATTTCCCCAGGAAGATTAGGCAGGGCTCCAACTTCAGCCATTTGACTCTCTCTAAGATCGAAGCAAGTTATTTGTCCTGTCAAGCTCCTCTTGTGCTTATTCCAGGCCATTACGTACAGACCACAGAGTGCTGGAGAACAGGGATTCGGATTGGTTGCCAATTTCTTTTTTTTTAAGCCTGTGATTGTTTCTGTCGATTTAAAATAAAAACTCGACAGGGCTGGATGAGAGAAAATAACAAGATGCATCCTGTCTGAGCCTTTACTTCTGGGTATTGTTTACAAGAGCAAGTCGTGCCATGGGAACAGGGCAGGTACAGAGTGGGTACTGGGTGGGTACTGGGTGGGTACAGGTTGGGTACATGGTGGGTACAGGGTGGGTACAGGTTGGGTACATGGTGGGTACAGGGTGGGTACTGGGTGGGTACAGGTTGGGTACTGGGTGGGTACATGGTGGGTACAGGGTGGGTACAGGGTGGGTACAGGGTGGGTACATGGTGGGTACAGGGTGGGTACTGGGTGGGTACAGGTTGGGTACATGGTGGGTACAGGTTGGGTACATGGTGGGTACAGGGTGGGTACAGGTTGGGTACATGATGGGTACAGGGTGGGTACTGGGTGGGTACAGGGTGGGTACATGGTGGGTACAGGGTGGGTACTGGGTGGGTACAGGGTGGGTACAGGATGGGTACAGGTTGGGTACATGGTGGGTACAGGGTGGGTACAGGGTGGGTACAGGGTGGGTACAGGGTGGGTACATGGTGGGTACAGGGTGGGTACTGGGTGGGTACAGGTTGGGTACATGGTGGGTACAGGTTGGGTACATGGTGGGTACAGGGTGGGTACTGGGTGGGTACAGGTTGGGTACAGGTTGGGTACATGGTGGGTACTGGGTGGCTACAGGGTGGGTACAGGGTGGGAACAGGGTGGGTACTGGATGGGTACAGAGTGGGTACAGGGTGGGAACAGGGCGGGTACAGGGCAGGTACAGGGCAGGTACATGGCGGGTACAGGTTGCATGGGGGCAGCATTAGGCATGTGGGAGTGTTGGTGTGTACACTATGCTCCTATGCGTGTGTCTCTGTTGCCATGTCTGTGTTCTATTCCCTAAATAGTGCAGCCCTGTGGGCCCCGATCAGAAGTAGTGCACTATAATAGGGAATAGAGTGTCAATTGAGACAAATCCAATCTTTTTAGAACAACTATGTACACTAATTGGTGATGCCATTTAGCCTGTACTGGCTGGCTGACTGGTGGGCTGGCTGGCTGGTGGGCTGGTTGGCTGGTGGGCTGGCTGACTGGTGGGCTGGCTGACTGGTGGGCTGGCTGGCTAACTGGTGGGTTGGCTGACTGGTGGGCTGGCTGACTGGTGGGCTGGCTGACCGGTGGGCTGGCTGGCTGACTGGTGGGCTGGCTGGATGACTGGTGGGCTGGCTGGCTGGCTGACTGGTGGCCTGGCTGGCTGACTTGTGGGCTGGCTGGCTGACTGGTGGGCTGGCTGGCTGACTGGTGGGCTGGCTGCGTTCTTTCCACTGAGGTGTCATGGCAGTGACTCACCATTACAGCGATGCATGGTGATGGTCACTTAGATTGTTTACGTGCTACAGAGGTTAAACAGACTGAATGAGGAGTAAACAAGACAGAGAGCAGAGCTCTGGAAAGAACACAGAGACACAGAGACACAGAGTGTAGAGGTCTGGAAGGGGCACAGAGACACAGAGACACAGAGTGTAGAGGTCTGGAAGGAGCACAGAGACACAGAGACACAGAGTGTAGAGGTCTGGAAGGAGCACAGAGACACAGAGACACAGAGACACAGAGACACAGAGTGTAGAGGTCTGGAGGGAGCACAGGGACACAGAGACACAGAGACACAGAGACACAGAGTGTAGAGGTCTGGAAGGAGCACAGAGACACAGAGACACAGAGACACAAAGACACAGAGTGTAGAGGTCTGGAAGGAACGCAGAGACACAGAGTGTAGAGGTCTGGAAGGAACACAGAGACACAGAGTGTAGAGGTCTGGAAGGAGCACAGAGACACAGAGACACAGAGACTAGAGGTCTGGAAAGAACACAGAGACACAGAGACACAGAGAGTAGAGGTCTGGAAAGAACACAGAGACACAGAGTGTAGAGGTCTGGAAGGAGCACAGAGACACAGAGACACAGAGAGTAGAGGTCTGGAAGGAACACAGAGACACAGAGACACAGAGAGACTGGCTAATAGTACAAGCTTAGTTAGGAGGTAGAGAGGGATTACTCTGCAAAGAAGGCCAACTGCAAGACACTGATGCAGGAATGTAAAATATGTCTCTCTCTCTCTCATCCACATAGCTCTATAATGACGTGCATTGCTACGGCTGGGGTGATCCAGGGAGAGAGTTTCTCAGGCCAGGCTGCAGTGCATACAAAGACCTTTCTATCACTGGATGAAAGGTGTCATACAGGGGACATTAAGATGATGGGGCAGTAGTTACATGGGGAGGGAAGTTGTAGCATTTCAGTTGACTGAGGAGAATATAGATTATTATATAGCATTAAGTTGATGGGGCAGTAGTTACATGGGGAGGGAAGTTGTGTAACATTTCACTTGATAGAGGAGAATGATGTGACTATTCTCAATCTGATGGTGAAAGACTGTTTAGGATGAGGTGAGATCATGAATGTTTCTATGGTAGAGAATTGGAGGAAAACAGTACTACTCTTAATCTGTCACTTTCGGCCCTGGGTCGTTGCCTTTGATCCAGTCTGTCTCTTTCATTAGTAAATATTTATTTTACTAGCTCATTGTATGTGTTGCGGGTGTAGGGTGTTAGCCCTACACAGAACCTCCAACCTGCAAGACCAGGGTTGCTTGATCTCCCTCCTACTCTCCGACCTGTACCGTTTGGTTGCACCTGCCAGGGGTAATTCCCCTCTGGCTTAGCTCTAAGGGTTATTGGCTTCTTGCTCTGGATGCCTAATATGTTTTGACAAGGTAACAGATGACCCCTAACTTCACCTGTGAAGTGGAGCCTTAGAGGGGTCAACTAAGGTCTCCAGTCCCACTACACTCTTAGAAAAATAGTGCTATCTAGAATGTAAAAGTAATTCTCTGGTGTCCCCATAGGATAATCCTTTGAAGAACCCTTTATGGTTCCAGGTAGAACCCTTTATGGTTCCAAGTAGAACTCTTTTGGGTTCCATCTTGAACACATTCTACAGAGTTTCCATACCAAGCGGTGATGCAGCCAGCAGAGATACTTTCAATGGTGCAGTTGCAGAACTTTGAGGATCTGAGGGTCCATGCCAAATCTTTTCAGAGTGGGAAGAGGCATTATCGTGCCCTCTTCACAACTGTGTTGGTGTGTTTGGATCATGATAGATCTTTAGTGATGTGGACACAGAGGAACTTGAAGCTCTCGACCCGCTCCACTACAGCCCCGTCGATGTGAATGGGGGCTTGCTCGGGCCACCTTTTCCCGTAGTCCACGATTCGCTCCTTCGTCTTGCTGACGTTGAGGTATAAGTTGTTGTCCTGGAACCACACTGCCAGGTCTCTCTCCCTTTAGGCTGTCTGCAAATGTAATGATGGTGTTGGACTCGTGCGCAGTTACTCAGTCGTGGTTGAGAAGGGAGTACAGGAGCGGACTAAGAACAAAGGGGGGGGCCCCCGTGTTGAGGGGCCCCCGTGTTGAGGGTCAGTGTGGCAGATGTGTTGTTACCTACCCTCACCACCTGGGGGCGGCCCGTCAGCAAGTCCAGGATCCAGTTGCAGAGGGAGGTGTTTAGTCCTAGTGTCCTTAGCTTAGTGATGAGCTTGGATGGCACTAAATTGTTGAACGCTGAGCTGTAGTGAATGAACAGCATTCTCACATAGGTGTTCCTTTTGTCCAGGTGGGAAAGGGCAGTGTGGAGATTGCTTCATCTGTGTATCTGTTGGGGACGGTATGTGAATTTGAGTAGGTCCAGGGTCTCTGGGATGACAGTGTCGATGTGAGCCATGACCAGCCTTTCAAAGCACTTCATGGCTACAGATGTGAGTGCTACGAGACAATAGTCATTTAGACAGGTTACCTTGGCATTTGTGGGCACAGGGTCTATGGTGGTCTGCTTGAAACATGTTGGTATTACAGTTGTGATTGAAAATGCAAACCCAGTGCTTAATAAAATCGTTATTAAAACAGACGTTGTAAACAGTTACTAAGTAGCACACAGAAGAGTATCTTGTCCTCACGAATGAGGAACTTATAATAACATGTCATTTGTTTTTAACATTAATGACGTCTTCTTTCCTCCGTCTGCTAGATTTCAACACCAAGCTAAAGGAGACCAGTATTTTGGTCTTTGTAGTTAACACATTTTACTTACTTTATTCCATGTGTTTATGAGGTGACAGTTATTATATAAGAGGAAACTGTGATTGTTTCCCAAATGGCACCCTGTTCCCTATATAGTGCATTGCTGCTTTTGACTTGTACTTTTGTTTTAGCTCTATGAGCCCTGGTCAAACATAGTGCACTATGTAGAGAATAGGGTGCAATTTGGGATGAACACCAGCTGAAACTGGGTGAAAATCCTCACAGAGTAAAATGTTGACGTTAATGATGATTGATGTAGTCAAAGTGCCCATTTTAAACAGCATGAAGATCACTGTTGTTTTTTCCCCATTCCATATTTTCTTGTACTCTTTGAAAAAGACAGCTTTCAACACGGTTTGCATTGGATACGTTGCATGCAAAGAGAACACATCAAATGCAGTCTCCTTTGTACGTCACGTCAGCAGGAGTTGGACTCAATTCAGGTTTCAAAAAGTAGGTGAGGGTATGACTTTAATAGACCCGTCAGTATAGTTGTAACTTACACTAATTACCATGTGTGTTTTAGTTGACTGGTGAAGCAGAGTCCCAGACAGTCTTGTTCTCTCTCAGTTAGGTAACAATCAAGGTCATAATGGACCGGAAACATACAACCAACAAAGCAATCACACCATACTTTAGGCTTATTACCTGAATCATCCATATAATTTGAATGATATACCATTCAGATACTGTAGCTGAATTTGATTAACATTATTTAATGCAACATAATGAATAGATATGGTTATATAGGACATCCTTGTCTTAGACTTCTAGAAAATCTAATAAATGCCGAAAGTGATAGGAATACTGTAGAAGAGCATGTCCCCCTGGTAACATTTGGCCAATTAACAGATAATGGGGCCTGGTTTCAGGATGTGCTTTAGACTCAGAGAGCTCTCATAGTTCCCTGCCTTTTATACTCATAATACCCATCAAGACAAGATATATATTACTGTACCAACAAGTAGGAGCCTGTCTGTCCTGTCCACAATGTTAGGAGAAATAACCATAATAATCTGGGTCACAGAGGGAGAGCACAAAGCTTGTCGATGTCAAGACAAAACATCTTCTTCTTGCTAATTCATGAACAAATCATGTGTAGTTCAAGCGACAGGATCTAATTCAGGTGATAATTCATTGTGTGATATGTCACATAGACCCAATGGGTGATACTCAGTTACACAATAGACTACAATAAGTAAAGTACTTCCTTCAGAAGTTACACACCTAAAAAAAAAAATATACAGATGTAGTATCTTAATTTGAGCCAGTTTGCTACAGCAGGAAAATAATCCTGCAGCAACAAAAGTGAATTGTGATGTGACAAATCAGATCTAACATTTTAAAGTGGAAATTACACATATCAGAAGCTTTTGTAGACCTCGATTACAATACAAGTTTGCATATCCTTCCGTGCAGGAAAATTCTCAGCAACAAGAGAACCTACATCTATAATCATGAATCTACATGAATCTACAACTACATGAATCTACAATTATTCCAACAATCACAAAGGTGGTGATGCAAATGTGAACGTACCATACTTCCATCAAATGAACTTCTGAAGGTTTAACGATAAACCATTAGCTAAAAAGTGCAGTTTTCAGCAAAACACATGTAAGAAAACAATACCAGCTTAGACAAGACTCTCAGATGGAAATGAAAAGCAGTTGTACGGGCTTTCTGCTTCATGTCCAGGCATCATTGTATAGTCCTAGGATGAGTCCCAAATAGCACCGTATTCCCTATATCCAAAAGTGGTGCACTAAATAGGGAATAGGGTGCATTTTGCATGCATACCCTAGTCTACACACTGGTACCTTTCTCTTGGTAGAGAGGCCATCACATCACAAGGCAATTGTGTTTTGTGGCGTCAGTCAGTGAGTAAGTCAGTTCACCTTAAGAACTGGGAGTACAGCCAAGACCACTACTATCAGAGGAAGGACTGCAGAATAACAGCTGTGTGTGGTGATCCCTCCCTCCCTCCCTCCCTCCCTCCCTCCCTCCCTCCCTCCCTCCCTCCCTCCCTCCCTCCCTCCCTCTCTCCCTCCCTCCCTCCCTCTCTCCCTCCCCTCCCTCCCTCCCTCCCTCCCTCCCTCCCTCCCTCCCTCCCTCCCTCCCTCCCTCCCTCCCTCCCTCCCTCTCTCCCTCCCTCCCTCCCTCTCCCTCCCTCCCTCCCTCCCTCCCTCCCTCCCTCCCTCCCTCCCTCTCTCCCTCCCTCCCTCCCTCCCTCCCTCTCCCTCCCTCCCTCCCTCCCTCCCTCTCTCCCTCCCTCCCTCCCTCCCTCCCTCCCTCCCTCCCTCCCTCCTCATCTTTTTTCATTTCTCTATTTCGGTGTTAATTTTGCTGCCCTTGTCAGGCACCTCAATATACAGAGGGAGGGTTCTCCTCGCTGCTCAGATGATCTACGTCTCTGTGAAATAAGATTGTATTACTCTAGCTGCTGCTACTGGGTATATCAGATGATCTACGTCTCTGTGAAATAAGATTGTATTACTCTAGCTGCTGCTACTGGGTATATCAGATGATCTACGTCTCTGTGAAATAAGATTGTATTACTCTAGCTGCTGCTACTGGGTATATCAGATGATCTACGTCTCTGTGAAATAAGATTGTATTACTCTAGCTGCTGCTACTGGGTATATCAGATGATCTACGTCTCTGTGAAATAAGATTGTATTACTCTAGCTGCTGCTACTGGGTATATCAGATGATCTACGTCTCTGTGAAATAAGATTGTATTACTCTAGCTGCTGCTACTGGGTATATCAGATGATCTACGTCTCTGTGAAATAAGATTGTATTACTCTAGCTGCTGCTACTGGGTATATCAGATGATCTACGTCTCTGTGAAATAAGATTGTATTACTCTAGCTGCTGCTACTGGGTATATCAGATGATCTACGTCTCTGTGAAATAAGATTGTATTACTCTAGCTGCTGCTACTGGGTATATCAGATGATCTACGTCTCTGTGAAATAAGATTGTATTACTCTAGCTGCTGCTACTGGGTATATCAGATGATCTACGTCTCTGTGAAATAAGATTGTATTACTCTAGCTGCTGCTACTGGGTATATCAGATGATCTACGTCTCTGTGAAATAAGATTGTATTACTCTAGCTGCTGCTACTGGGTATATCAGATGATCTACGTCTCTGTGAAATAAGATTGTATTACTCTAGCTGCTGCTACTGGGTATATCAGATGATCTACGTCTCTGTGAAATAAGATTGTATTACTATAATACTAGTGTTTGGTGCATGTCTGTATAAAGGAGAGCCCTAGTCTATCTGTTTGATACAAAAACCATCTTGTAAAAGTGTTGCATTCGGGTTTCACCAGTTCCACAAGTGACATACACAATATCCTGAACATGTACTGATAATAACCAAAATAATTTCCCCTAAATTATGTAACATAAACAGGAACTTCAGTGACAGAATGTGGTCAGTAATATCTTGAAAATATAATACCATGCCACTTCTATGACTGTGTGTTTATCCAAGGTCTGTCTAATAATAGTGGCCTTTCTCTCTGTCCCTATGACATGGTCACACTAAGTTCCATCTTGTGTTAAACTAGCCAACCACCATTAATCTACAGAGAGAAAGAGAAAATTGTGTTTGGTGGCTGTTGAGATGTGTTGGGTGGCTGTTGAGTTGTGTTGGGTGGCTGTTGAGTTGTGTTGGGTGGCTGTTGAGTTGTGTTGGGTGGCTGTTGAGTTGTGTTGGGTGGCTGTTGAGTTGTGTTTGGTGGCTGTTGAGTTGTGTTTGGTGGCTGTTGAGTTCTGTTGGGTGGCTGTTGAGTTGTGTTTGGTGGCTGTTGAGTTGTGTTGGGTGGCTGTTGAGTTGTGTTGGGTGGCTGTTGAGTTGTGTTGGGTGGCTGTTGGCTGTTCCGGTGGCTGTTGAGTTGTGTTGGGTGGCTGTTGGCTGTTCCGGTGGCTGTTGGCTGTTCTGGTGGCTGTTCTGGTGGCTGTTGGCTGTTCTGGTGGCTGTTGGCTGTTCCGGTGGCTGTTGGCTGTTCTGGTGGCTGTTGGCTGTTCCGGTGGCTGTTGGTTGTTCTGTTGGCTGTTCCGGTGGCTGTTGGCTGTTCCGGTGGCTGTTGGCTGTTCCGGTGGCTGTTGGCTGTTCTGGTGGCTGTTGGTTGTCCTGGTGGCTGCACTGGCCCCTTTATCTTTCCAACAGTGTGTGACTAAGCAGGTGGATTGAGGACAGGGTGATTTAGTGGTGCATGTCTGTTAAAACGAAGGGCAGATGAGAACCAGGGCAGTTCAGCAAAATTCTTTGGGAGGTAGGGCTAGAGAGCAGACAGGGAAGATAAGGTCGGCTGCAGAGTAAAGAATGGTATCAAGGAATTGGCCAACATTCTACATTCTACTGGCCAACTGACTAACTCACCTTGTTTCACCCTGCCGTAGGCATTCTGACTGTCAACATTATTAGATAACATAATACTTTTCACCTGAGCCTGAAATAGACCTTAACCAAACGCCACAGAGTATGTGATGCAGACAAGTGACAGACATGCTAATTATCAAGCGCAGGCAGGGCAGGGGTACACTGACCGACTGCTTAACTTGTGCCAAATGAGATTTAGCTGGTGCTCAGAGGCTGTTAAAAGAAAAAGCATGTGTAAAGATATGGAACAGAAAGGAATGGGATGGTAGAGGAGTGACAATATGGCTTTGCAGTGCTTTCCATTGACACAATACAGATTCTGTAAATATTATTACTGCATTTATAAAATTAAGCAGGTAGCTAAATGTCCACGGAGGTCCTGGTGTTTTTCCTGCCTGTTCTCTGGTCCAGGTGTTGTCCCTGTAGATTAAACCTGGTCCTGGTGTTGTCCCTGTAGATTAAACCTGGTCCTGGTGTTGTCCCTGTAGATTAAACCTGGTCCTGGTGTTGTCCCTGTAGATTAAACCTGGTCCTGGTGTTGTCCCTGTAGATTAAACCTGGTCCTGGTGTTGTCCCTGTAGATTAAACCTGTCTCTCTGTTCTCTGGTCCTGGTGTTGTCCCTGTAGATTAAACCTGTCTCTCTGTTCTCTGGTCCTGGTGTTGTCCCTGTAGATTAAACCTGGTCCTGGTGTTGTCCCTGTAGATTAAACCTGGTCCAGGTGTTGTCCCTGTAGATTAAACCTGGTCCTGGTGTTGTCCTTGTAGATTAAACCTGGTCCAGGTGTTGTCCATGTAGATTAAACCTGGTCCTGGTGTTGTCCCTGTAGATTAAACCTGGTCCTGGTGTTGTCCCTGTAGATTAAACCTGGTCCTGGTGTTGTCCCTGTAGATTAAACCTGGTCCTGGTGTTGTCCCTGTAGATTAAACCTGGTCCAGGTGTTGTCCCTGTAGATTAAACCTGGTCCTGGTGTTGTCCCTGTAGATTAAACCTGGTCCTGGTGTTGTCCCTGTAGATTAAACCTGGTCCTGGTGTTGTCCCTGTAGATTAAACCTGGTCCTGGTGTTGTCCCTGTAGATTAAACCTGGTCCTGGTGTTGTCCCTGTAGATTAAACCTGGTCCTAGTGTTGTCCCTGTAGATTAAACCTGGTCCTGGTGTTGTCCCTGTAGATTAAACCTGGTCCTGGTGTTGTCCCTGTAGATTAAACCTGTCTGTCTGTTATCTGGTGTTTTTCCTGACTGTTTTCTGGTCCTGGTGTTGTCCCTGTAGATGAAACCTGTCTGTCTCTGGTCTCTGGTGTTTTTCCTGACTGTTTTCTGGTCCTGGTGTTGTCCCTGTAGAATAAGCCTGTCATAAGCCTGTCTATCTCTAGGCTCTGTTGGCTCTGAGGCAGCAGAGACACCCAGCTGTGTAATTTTCCTGTGTGGTAGAACCATCATTACAGTCTTGTCAGAAAGATTACCACCAGACTCACCAAACCACACGCTGCCTGGCTGCTGACTGTCTGGCTGCCGTCTGTGTGGCTGTATGGCTGTCTGGCTATGTGGCTGTCTGGCTGTGTGGCTGTCTGGCTGCCGACTGTCTTGCTGCTGACTGTCTCTGGATACCATTGATGTTCAGACAATCAATTAAATAACAGGAATGACTGACAGGCTGCATGCTGTGTGGATGTCTGGCTGCCTGTTTGTCTGGCTGTCTGGCTGCTGGCTGTCTAGCTGCCTGTTTGTCTGGCTGTCTGGCTGCCGACTGTCTCTGGATACCATTGATATTCAGACAATCAGTTACATAACAGGAATGGCTGACAGGCTGCATGCTGTGATACCCTCCTGTGTTGACAAACAGGTCGAAAGTAGGGAACTAAATTAGCCAGAGGGTGTCATTTGGGACTGAAATCATACATCTCTTTGAGATTTGACTTGAGGTTTTTGGGTGAGCGGGGTCTCTGAGTAGAAAATGGGTTTGGCTTAAAAATCTCCCCACCTGGTTCTCAGTTGTGCAAAAATAAACAGTTAATCCATGAAGTGCTCATAAACCAAGTGGTTGTGTTATGTTTTCATGTTTCACCTCCCCTTTAAGGTGGGTTGTGTTGTGTTTTCATGTTTCACCTCCCCTTTAAGGTGGGTTGTGTTGTGTTTTCATGTTTCACCTCCCCTTTAAGGTGGGTTGTGTTGTGTTTTCATGTTTCACCTCCCCTTTAAGGCGGGTTGTGTTGTGATTTCATGTTTCACCTCCCCTTTAAGGCGGGTTGTGTTGTGTTTTCATGTTTCACCTCCCCTTTAAGGTGGGTTGTGTTGTGTTTTCATGTATCACCTCCCCTTTAAGGCGGGTTGTATTATGTTTTCATGTATCACCTCCCCTTTCTCTGAGTAGAAAATGGGTTTGGCTTAAAAATCTCCCCACCTGGTTCTCAGTTGTGCAAAAATAAACAGTTAATCCATGAAGTGCTCATAAACCAAGTGGTTGTGTTATGTTTTCATGTTTCACCTCCCCTTTAAGGCGGGTTGTGTTGTGTTTTCATGTTTCACCTCCCCTTTAAGGCGGGTTGTGTTGTGTTTTCATGTATCACCTCCCCTTTAAGGCGGGTTGTATTATGTTTTCATGTTTCACCTCCCCTTTAAGGCAGGTTGTGTTATGTACTCATGTATCACCTACCCTTTAATGCAGGTTGTGTTATGTTTTCATGTATCACCTCCCCTTTAAGGCAGGTTGTGTTATGTTTTCATGTATCACCTCCCCTTTAAGGCAGGTTGTGTTATGTTTTCATTTATCACCCCCTTTAAGGCGGGTTGTCATCACGTGTAAGGTTGATTGGAATAGACGCAAGTCACTTCAGATTACGCAATGGTGCTCAGAAAGTTCATCCAAGCAGCTAGTCTCCCTGGCACTCAACCCATATTTAGTGACATATTAGATTAACTTTAATTTGTATACATTTATCAATTCATTTAGTATTTATCAATTCATTTATCAAGTCATTCAAACTTGGTCTTCAGAACTTGGTGCTCTAATAAATTACTTAAATCCACATTCTACAATTGCATTGGCAGTAAAATACGCTTATGAAATGTTAAAAACCAGCAGCATGATCACATCTATGACCCCGGTTCTGATCAAATGTCAACATGATAAGAGGTTCTGTCCCTCTGTTTGGTGTTTTAATCGCTCAACAAAATCTGCACAGCCGTATACTGTTTTGCTAGAATTCATCTGGACAACTTGATAGCATGTCGGCAATTCTCTCCCTCTTTAAAAAGTTCAATATGCGCAAATAACGCTGCGGGTGTGAAAAGGTGATGACGCAAAATCTCTATATCGAAGTCAGCCAACCAGGAGAGGACGTGCGCAGGACAAGTAGCGATGAATTGTTAAGAGATATTTCAGAGATAATTGGCCACGTAGGCAGAACTGAAAGCCAGCTAGCTGTCACCATGTTTGAGTCCCAAAGGACAACTTATTCCCTATATCTTGCAATACATTTGACCAGCTCTGGTCAAAAGTAGTTCACTACATAGGGAGTATAATGCCATTTGGGACACGGTTCCTTATCTTCCCACAGCATCGGAGAGCTCTGTCGGTGGTTCACACAAACATGTCAGGAGATTGGCAGGATTCCAGAGCACGACAGGCATGCTAGCTACACTCTACAGAGAGGGTCAGGAGAGGTAAAGGAACTAGCTACAGTACAGTTCCCTATCACTAGGAGTCTGTGAATATGCA
The DNA here is from genome assembly GCF_002021735.2 of Oncorhynchus kisutch. Classification (NCBI taxonomy): domain Eukaryota; kingdom Metazoa; phylum Chordata; class Actinopteri; order Salmoniformes; family Salmonidae; genus Oncorhynchus; species Oncorhynchus kisutch. The sequence goes on from NC_034192.2 coordinate 61,221,622, forward strand.
CACTGAAGCACTGTCCTGGCACAACCTGAGTATGGAATCATTCAAATGAAATGGGTAAAAGGTACACAAATATACACTGTCTGGAGGAGCAGGTGAGAGAGCCAGGTACTGTAAATATACACTGTCTGGAGGAGCAGGTGAGGGACCAGGTACTGTAAATATACACTGTCTGGAGGAGCAGGTGAGGGACCAGGTACTGTAAATATACACTGTCTGGAGGAGCAGGTGAGGGACCAGGTACTATAAATATACACTGTCTGGAGGAGCAGGTGAGAGAGACAGGTACTGTAAATATACACTGTCTGGAGGAGCAGGTGAGAGAGCCAGGTACTGTAAATATACACTGTCTGGAGGAGCAGGTGAGAGCCAGGTACTGTAAATATACACTGTCTGGAGGAGCAGGTGAGAGAGCCAGGTACTGTAAATATACACTGTCTGGAGGAGCAGGTGAGAGAGCCAGGTACTGTAAATATACACTGTCTGGAGGAGCAGGTGAGAGAGCCAGGTACTGTAAATATACACTGTCTGAAGCCCCGTACAATTTAAACCTTATTGTTTACCTGAAGCCCCATACAATTTAGACCTTATTGTTTACCTGAAGCCCCATACAATTTAGACCTTATTGTTCACCTGAAGCTCCTTACAATTTAAACCTTATTGTTTACCTGAAGCCCAATACAATTTAAACCTTCTTGTTTACCTGAAGCCCCATACAATTTAGACGTTATTGTTGACTTGCAGCCTCATACAGGAATAGTACAGGGGCTTGATGTTGACTTACTTTGCTCTGATACTTTTAAAACCTGGAGAAAGAAGTCCCAAAGGACCATTTGTTTTTATGTTCTCAGGTTTAAAGAGAATTGGGTGAGGACGCATTTCCTGCACTTATCTCTGAATATAGGTATTTCCCTTTCCTGTCCTTTTGTTGTGAGAAGTCCCACAATTAAGCAGAGCCTTGATGCCAAACATCGGTAATGTCGTTGAATCTACGTCTTAAAGCCTGAAAGAGGTCAACATCAATTTATAACGCGAAGTAAACTCCTTGACAAGGCAGGCTGTCAATGTCAGCTGTGTTCCTTTAGAGCCAGAGATGGAGAAACTCCTCCAAGCGTACAGCACATTGTTGTTTGTCTTTTTTTTTTTTGACAATTATGATTATCGTATTCTGAAAGTGAAGGTAATTTATTTATTAAAGAAAAGATTGTCAAGTAAAACTACATGGGGAAATATAATATATCAAATGTGGATACATTTACATTAATTTCAAAACTCATTGATTTTAAGCCAGTAAGAAGTCCTGGTCCCAATTGAGTCCAGGTCAAACGTAGTGTACTTTAAATGGAATAGGCTGCCATTTGGGACAGAGTCAGTGACACATAGCCAAGAGGATCTGATTTAAGGAATGGCATGCTCAAATCTGTTTTACCTTCAAAACAACAGAGTCTCCAAGTGATATCTTGTCATCCCGTTGAAACGCTGTGTCGAGAGAAATGTATTGTATGAATTTATCATCAGTATTTTTTTGTTTGTAATTGTATTCTGTTCAATGGTCGTTAGTGTACTTTTCTACGTCAGAACTAAAGCAGTTGCCTCTCCCACCACGCCCCCCAACAATTCTGCTCGTCCACCAATCGGCGGAGACAGCACCTTTACTGTGTCCCTAATGGCACTAAATGCTCCACATAAATGCCCTACTTTGTATCATCGCCCTATGAGCTCTAGTCAAAAGTAGTGCACTAAATGCTCCACATAAATGCCCTACTTTGCATCAAAGCCCTATGAGCTGTAGTCAAAAGTAGTGCACTAAATGCTCCACATAAATGCCCTACTTTGCATCAAAGCCCTATGAGCCCTAGTCAAAAGTAGTGCACCAAATTGGGAATAGGGTGCCATTTGGGAGCCCCCTGTGTCTGAGGAATGAGGGGTGCAGCAGAGGGGCTTTGAGCTCAGGAATGTAAAGGTAAGGGCCCTGTTCCTGTAAATGCCCAAACAAAGCTCCCTCCCCATCGAGCTACTACAGCTCCAGTGTGTGGGTGTGTGTGTTTGCATGTGCGTGTGTGTGTATATGGCGTGAGCTAATGGTGGGCTCCAGAGGTGATACGCTGTTCTGTAGAACAATAGTTGGACTTTAGACCCATTCCCTTAGCAGTGGAGAGGAAACAGAGCAATTGAACCTTTTTGTTTACCTGAAGTCCCATAACATTTTGACATTATTGTTTACCTGAAGCCCCGAACAATTTAGACCTTATTGTTTACCTGAAGCCCCGTACAATTTAAACCTTATTGTTTACCTGAAGCCCCATACAATTTTGACCTTATTGTTTACCTGAATCCCCATACAGTTTTGATATTATTCTTTACCTGAAGCCCCATACAATTTTGACAATATGGTTTACCTGAAGCCCCATACAATTTAGACCTTATTGTTTACCTGAAGCACCGTACAATTGAAACCTTATTGAGGAACGAGGAGTGCATCAGAGGGGCTCTGAACTCAGGAAAAGAGAGTCATGGTTCCTTTACTCTCCCAAACAGCCTAACTCCCCATCAAGCCCTTACAGTAATGGCTTTAAATGACGTGGCAGCAGTGTTTGAGGCCAATTTATTGTGAGACTGTACAGTAAAGTAAAGGGGAATGTGAGACTGTACAGTAAAGTAAAGGGGAATGTGAGACTGTACAGTAAAGTAAAGGAGAATGTGAGACTGTACAGTAAAGGGGAATGTGAGACTGTACAGTAAAGTAAAGGGGAATGTGAGACTGTACAGTAAAGTAAAGGAGAATGTGAGACTGTACAGTAAAGGAGAATGTGAGACTGTACAGTAAAGGGGAATGTGAGACTGTAATGTAAAGGAGAATGTGAGACTGTACAGGAAAGTAAAGGGGAATGTGAGACTGTACAGTAAAGGAGAACGTGAGACTGTACAGTAAAGGGGAATGTGAGACTGTACAGTAAAGGAGAATGTGAGACTGTACTGTAAAGGGGAATGTGAGACTGTACTGTAAAGGAGAATGTGAGACTGTACTGTAAAGTAAAGGAGAATGTGAGATTGTAGTGTAAAGTAAATGAGAATGTGAGACTGTACAGTAAAGTAAAGGGGAATGTGAGACTGTACAGTAAAGTAAAGGAGAATGTGAGACTGTACCGTAAAGGAGAATATGAGACTGTACAGTAAAGTAAAGGAGAATGTGAGACTGTACTGTAAAGTAAATGAGAATGTGAGACTACAGTAAAGTAAAGGAGAATGTGAGACTGTACAGTAAAGGAGAATATGAGACTGTACAGAAAAGTAAAGGAGAATGTGAGACTGTACAGTAAAGGGGAATGTGAGACTGTACAGTAAAGGAGAATGTGAGACTGTACAGTAAAGGAGAATGTGAGACTGTACAGTAAAGGGGAATGTGAGACTGTACAGTAAAGGAGAATGAGAGACTGTAATGTAAAGTAAAGGGGAATGTGAGACTGTACAGTAAAGGGGAATGTGAGACTGTACAGTAAAGGAGAATGTGAGACTGTACTGTAAAGGGGAATGTGAGACTGTACTGTAAAGGAGAATGTGAGACAGTACTGTAAAGTAAAGGAGAATGTGAGACAGTACTGTAAAGTAAATGAGAATGTGAGACTGTACAGTAAAGGAGAATGTGAGACTGTACTGTAAAGGAGAATGTGAGACTGTACTGTAAAGGAGAATGTGAGACTGTACAGTAAAGGAGAATGTGAGACTGTACAGTAAAGGAGAATGAAACTGTACAGTAAAGGGTAATGTGAGACTGTAAAGTAAAGGAGGATGTGAGACTGTACTGTAAAGGAGAATGTGAGACAGTACTGTAAAGTAAAGGAGAATGTGAGACAGTACTGTCAAGTAAAGGAGAATGTGAGACTGTAATGTAAAGGAGAATGTGAGACTGTACAGTAAAGGGGAATGTGAGACTGTACTGTCAAGTAAAGGAGAATGTGAGACTGTAAAGTAAAGGAGAATGTGAGACTGTAAAGTAAAGGAGAATGTGAGACTGTACTGTAAAGTAAAGGAGAATGTGAGACTGTACTCTAAAGGAGAATGTGAGCCTGTACTGTCAAGTAAAGGAGAATATGAGACTGTACTGTAAAGTAAAGGAGAATGTGAGACTGTACTGTAAAGGAGAATGTGAGACTGTACTGTAAAGTAAAGGAGAATGTGAGACTGTACTGCAAAGGAGAATGTGAGACTGTACTGTCAAGTAAAGGAGAATATGAGACTGTACTGTCAAGTAAAGGAGAATGTGAGACTGTACTGTCAAGTAAAGAAGAATGTGAGACTCTACTGTCAAGTAAAGGAGAATGTGAGACTGTACTGTAAAGTAAAGGAGAATGTGAGACTGTACTGTAAAAGAGAATGTGAGACTGTACTGTAAAGGAGAATGTGAGACTGTACTGTAAAGTAAAGGAGAATGTGAGACTGTACAGTAAAGGAGAATATGAGACTGTACTGTCAAGTAAAGGAGAATGTGAGACTGTACAGTAAAGGGGAATGTGAGACTGTACTGTAAAGTAAATGAGAATGTGAGACTGTACAGTAAAGTAAAGGAGAATGTGAGACTGTACTGTAAAGGAGAATGTGAGACTGTACAGTAAAGGAGAATGTGAGACTGTACTGTAAAGTAAAGGAGAATGTGAGACTGTACAGTAAAGGAGAATGTGAGACTGTACAGTAAAGGAGAATGAGACTGTACAGTAAAGGGGAATGTGAGACTGTAAAGTAAAGGAGAATTTGAGACTGTAAAGTAAAGGAGAATGTGAGTCTGTACAGTAAAGGGGAATGTGAGACTGTACAGTAAAGTAAAGGAGAATGTGAGACTGTACTGTAAAGGAGAATGTGAGACTGTACAGTAAAGTAAAGGAGAATGTGAGACTGTACAGTAAAGGAGAATGTGAGACTGTACTGTAAAGGAGAATGTGAGACTGTACTGTAAAGTAAAGGAGAATGTGAGACTGTACAGTAAAGGGGAATGTGAGACTGTACTGTAAAGTAAAGGAGAATGTGAGACTGTACAGTAAAGTAAAGGAGAATGTGAGACTGTACTGTAAAGGAGAATGTGAGACTGTACTGTCAAGTAAAGGAGATTGTGAGACTGTACTGTCAAGTAAAGGAGAATGTGAGACTGTACAGTAAAGGGGAATGTGAGACTGTACTGTAAAGTAAAGGACGATGTGAGACTGTACTGTAAAGTAAAGGAGAACTCTCCACTCTTGAACAGTTGTTAGTGGTGACTTGATGCCTCATGGCTACATTTAAATAGAGTGTTTCCCAGTCTGCCACAGTTGGTCAGGACAGATGCCTCTGCCACATTTGGTGAGGACAGATGCCTCTGCCACAGTTGGTGAGGACAGAGGCCTCTGTCACAGTTGGTGAGGACAGAGGCCTCTGTCACAGTTGGTGAGGACAGAGGGTCTTTCACAGTTGGTGAGGACAGAGCCCTCTTTCACAGTTGGTGAGGACAGAGCCTTCTTTCACAGTTGGTGAGGACAGAGCCTTCTTTCACAGATGACATAGATATTAGCTGAAAAGAGAGAGTGGCAGAGCTGACACAGTCGTCAATGAGACTTAAAGCACTGCAGAGCCTTATGTAAAGTCCATTTATATGTTTCATCAGCCTGTGCAGTGTTAGGAGGAAGTGGATCTGTGGCAGTCAGGCAGTAAATTGGGGCGAGGAAGTGTGTGTGCTTATGTGTGTGTGTAGTGCCTCTCTTTTTCGACACTGCCCTGCACCCCACTCCCCTCCCCACTGCAGATGGACTTGGAATATAAGCCTTCCGTGACAGAGTCCTCGCTTTGCTCTGTTATTCCCCCACCACACACACACACACACACACCTCCCCCATCATTATGGGAGACTGTTGTGTAATTGGAAGCATTGATCGTCTCCGGCCTAGCTATGACCAGCCGGCCGTGAATAACACACACAGACAGATTTGGGGTTCTCTGTAGAAAACAATACATTATTAATGAGTTAGTATGGTTAACGGAACCACTTCCACAGCACATGGAGGAATCAGGCACATCTGGAACAGTTGTGACTGGATGCGTCTCAAATGATACCCTATTCCCTATACAGTGCACTACTTTTGACCAGTGCCTATGGGGCTTTGGTCCAAGGTAGTGCACTAAATAGGGAATAGTGGTAGAATCCAAGACGGCGCTGCAGTAGGACGTGTATATCTGTCTTTGTCTTATCCCGTGTAAATAGGCGGTCTTTTTCGCATATATCTTAATCCCACTTTCTATCTACGAACTAAATATTCTTTCCTGCAACCCGCCTCACCCAATGTGGTACGGATCTGCTATTTTTATTCCTTATAACTGGAACTTCCATCAGGAGCTAGTCAAGCTAACTAGCTACTAGTCTTTGTCAGCCACGACTCGCGGTCCTCGTCTTTTTATTCCCGTCATCAGCCAGCCTTAGCTGCCAGTCTGCACAGCGCGATATCAACCCAGAGCATATCGGACTGCTTCTCTCTACCACGCCGGAACCCAGGCCCTGTAGCCCCAGTTCCACACCTATTCCCCAGGCGCTATCATTTGTTGACTTCTGTAACCGTAAAAGCCTTGGTATCATGCTTGTTAACATCAGAAGCCTCCTCCTTAAGTTTGTTTTATTCACTGCTTTAGCACACTCCGCCAACCCTGATTTCCTAGCCGTGTCTGAATCCTGGCTTAGGAAGGCCACCAAAAATTCTGAAATTTCCATCCCCAACTACAACATTTTCCACAAAGATAGAACTTCCGAAGGGGGTGGAGTTGCAATCTGCTACAGAGATAGCCTGCAGAGTTCTGTCCTCTCACGGTTTCTCACTGTTTCTCAGTCTCTCACTGTTTCCACTTGTTATAGACCCCCCTCAGCCCCCAGCTGTGCCCTGGACACCATATGTGAATTAATTACCCCCCAATTATCCTCAGAGTTTGTACTGTGACCTAAACTGGTATATGCTTAAAACCTCTTTGGGCTAGATGTCCCGCTAGCGGCACACCTCGACAACATCCGGTGAAATTGCGTGAAATTCAAAATACAAAAATCGTTTTTATTAAACATTCATGAAAATACAAGTGTCTTACATTGTTTAAAAGTTTAACTTCTTGTTCATCCAGCTGCTTTGTCATATTTAAATGCTTTACGGCAAAAACATACCATGCGATTATCTGAGGACAGGGCCCTGCGTACAAAAGCATTAAAAACATTTTCCAAACCAGCAGAGGCGTCACAAAAGTAAAAAATAGCGATAAAATAAATCACTTACCTTTGAAGATCTTCCTCTGTTTTCTGTTTCCCAATGGTCTCTGCTACATAACAAATGGTTGTTTTGTTCGATAAAGTCCTTTTTTACATCCCAAAAAAGTCAGTTTAATTGGTGCGCTTGATTCAGTAATCCACCTGTTCCCCTTGTTCAAAATGCATACAATGGAATCCCAAAAGTTACGAATAAACTTCGTCCAAACAAGTCAAACAACGTTTCTAATCAATCCTCAGGTACCCTAATATGTAAATAAATTATAAAATTTAAGACGGAGAACAGTATGTTCATTACCGGAGATAAATAACGAAGTGTGCATCCTCATCCACGCGCGCCACAAGACTACATTTGAAATGAGGGCCACCTAGAAAAACTACAAATTCTAGCAAATTTTTCAAAACACAAGCCTGAAACCCTTTCTAAAGACTGTTGACATCTAGTGGAAGCCATAGGAACTGCAATCTGGGAGGATTTCCTTTGAGTTTTCCACAACAACAAAAAAGTCCATGGTTCACTCTAGACCTAACTGCCCTTGACCAACACAAAAACATCCTATGGCATACTGCATTAGCATCGAATAGCCCCCACAATATGCAACTTTTCAGGGAGTTAGGAAACAATATACATAGTCACTTAGGAAAGCAGCTTTTTCAAACAGAAATTTGAATCCTGCAGCACAAATTCCCAAAAGTTCTGGAACATTGTAAAGTCTATGGAGAATAAGAGCACTTCCTCCAAGCTGCCCACTGCACTGAGGCTAGGAAACAATGTCACCACTGATAAATCTACGATAAACGAGAATGGTCATGCTTTCCACCTGGCTATCCCGGTCAACAGCTCTGCACCCCCCCCCCCCCCCCAATTCTCGGGCCGAGTCTCTTCTCTGTATACATCAATGATGTCGCTTTTGCATCTGGTGATTCTCTGATCCACCTCTACGCAGACGACATCATTCTGTATATTTCTGGCCCTTCTTAACAAACCTCCAGACGAGCTTCAAATCCATACAACTCTCCATCCTTGGCCTCCAACTGCTCTTAAATGCAAGTAAAACTAAATGCATGCTTTTCAACTGATCGCTGCCCCCACCCGCCCACCCATCTAGCATCACTACTCTGGATGGTTCTGACTTAGAATATGTGGACAACTACAAATACCTAGATGTCTGGTTAGACTGTAAACTCTCCTTCCAGACTCACATTAAACATCTCCAATCCAAAATTAAATCTAGAATCGGCTTCCTATTTCGCAACAAAGCATCCTTCACTCATGCTGCCAAACAGACCCTTGTAAAATGGACTATCCTACCGATCCTTGACTTAGGTGATTGTCATTTATAAAATAGCATCCAAAACTCTACCAAAAAAATTGGATGCAGTCTATCAAAGTGCCAACCGTTCTGTCACCAAAGCCCCATATACTACCCACCACTGCAACCTGTATGCTCTTGTTGGCTGGCCCTCGCTTCATATTTGTTGCCAAACCCACTGGCTCCAGGTCATCTATAAGTCTTTGCTAGGTAAAGCCCCGCCTTATCTCAGCTCACTGGCCACCATAGCAGCACCCACCCGTAGCACGCGCTCCAGTAGGTGTATTTCACTGGTCACCCCCAAAGCCAACTCCTGCTTTCGGAGCTTTTCCTTACAGTTCTCTGGAACAATGACTGGAACTAATTGAAAAATCACTGAAGCTGGAGACTTATATCTCTCTCACTAACTTTAAGCATCAGCTGCCAGGGCAGCTTACCGATCATTGCACCTGTACATAGCCAATCTGTAAATAGCCCACCCAACTAACTCATATAACTAACCCATATTGTTTTTTAAAATATTTTTGCTCCTTTGCACCCCAGTATCTCTACTTGCACATTCATTTCTTGCACATCTATCACTACAGTGTTTAATTGCTAAATTGTAATTACTTCACCACTACGGCCTATTTATTGCCTTACCTCCCTAATCTTACCTCATTTACACACACTGTATATATACTTTTCTATTGTGTTATTGACTGTATGTTTGTTTATCCCATGTATAACTCTGTGTTGTTTGTGTCGCACTGCTTTGCTCTTGGCCAGGTTGCAGTTGTAAATGAGAACTTGTTCTCAACTGCCCTAAAGGTGAAATAAAACATTTATACATTTAAAAAGGTTGCCATTTAGGACACGAGCCAGACATCCTCTGTCTTCAGTGCTCCACATGCAGGCTGTGGGTACTGCGCATGCTGAACATGTCTGCCTTTCTCTGAGACCCTTACGTTACTGTACTCACATGCAATGTGAACAACAATGTTCATAGCTGTATCAGATTCCCCTATGGCCCAGAGCAGCCTCTGTCTGGAATGAAGAAGCGGTTCTATAGAACTAGAAAATAAGGGCCTGTATTCATAAAGTGTCTCAGAGTAGGAGTACTGATCTAGGACCAGTTTTGCCTTTTAGATCAGAATGAAGAAGCCTACATTGACTAGGAGGGAACCTGATCAAGTACTCCTACTCTGAGAACCATTTGTGCCTTGAACTGGCTATACAGTAAGACTGAAGCTTACCAAATATGTCTACACCAGAAAATGGCTATTTCATTCCACTTACTACGGTAGCTATTATTCCTCTGCTACCAGAAGTGAAACCATCTCATTGAATCTCATCCTATGATGAAGCTCTTTACCTAATTTACTGCCAGACAATTACATTTGTAAAAGAGAAATTGATGCAGATAAAACCCACAATTCAATTTTGCTGATAAAATTTCACCAATGGAGTCCCAAATGGAAGCCTATTCCCTGTTTAGTGCACTACTTTTGACCAGTGTCCTATGGGCCCTGGAGAAAAGTAGTGTACTATATAGGGAATAGTGTGCTGTTTGGGTCACAGAAAAATGTCATCATCAACTATGGTGACTTCCTTGTTAATCGGAACACGTCCACATTGGATCGGGAAAGGACTGACTCAATTTGTTGCAATTATAATAATCATTGTGGTACTGTAGATGGATGGTAATATGATTTAAATCTCATTGAGCTCATTTGTCGTTTGGGCTCCCTCCAGTCCATGGCTTCTGTTTCACCTTGGGGACAAATGCTCTCAGTCGGTAGGGAAAAGACAATGACAATCATAGCAGCTACAGTATATTGTCTGCCTCTGAAATGGCACCTTATTCCCTATATAGTGCACTACAGATGTAGCATATTAATTTGAGCAAGTTTGCTAGGGCAGGAAAAGAATCCTGCAGCAACAGGAAATTACGTGGATAATAATTAACGGATACTTTTGTAGGGGTTGATACATTTATTGTTAGGGAAAATAAAGTCTGGTAAAAGAGGTCATATAAAATAAAATGGAGGTGTAGAGCTGTACTGGACAGTTACAACTGGGGGTGTAGAGCTGTAATGGACAGTTACAACTGGGGGTGTAGAGCTGTAATGGACAGTTACAACTGGGGGTGTAGAGCTGTAATGGACAGTTACAACATGTTTTGAACAATGATGGGGAGAGTTTGGCAAAACCAGTGCCATGGGGAGTGAGTTCCAGATCATAGGGCCTCTGTAGGTGATTGAATTGAGAAGTGGTTGTTCTTGAATGTGTGCAGGTGTAGCTGTTGTCTGTTTCTTGTTGAGTAGTTGAGTGGAATTCATATGTGGTGGTGAAATAGTTGTTTTTGAAGAAAGATTGTAATAAGTGATTTAAAGAGCTGTAAACAAATTGAACAACTTGAAGATAAATCATTTGATAAATATTCAGGAGTCCTAATTGTTTGAAAAGTAACTGCTGAATGGTCTCTTAAACCATCAGATGATGTTATTATTACTGATGGTTTCTGCAGGCGATAGATTGACAGTAGTTTGGTATGTTGTGTGCTGGTCCATGTAATGTTACAGACGCTGTGATTATTCTTCGTGATCTTAGAGGTTTTTGTCGTTATGTGTGGTTTCCATGACAACTTATCATCACTAAAAATACCAAGAAAGTGTGTTGTACAGGCTTGATCAACTTGGATATTATTCATATGGACCCCTATATAGTCTGGATTGGATTCACCAAGAAAGTATGTTGTACAGGCTTAGAGCGTTGGGCCAGTAACCGAAAGGTTGCTGGATTGAATCCCTGAGCTATCAAGATACAAATCTGTTGTACTGCCACTGAGCAAAGCAGTTAACCCACTGTTTCCCAGGCGCCGAAGACGTGGATGTTCATTCAGTTTTACAACTGACTAGGTATCTGTAACGGCGTTCTTTGTTTGTTGAAAGAGAGGACCGAAATGCAGCGTGGTGGTTACTCATGTCTTTAATGAACAAAGTGACGATACATGAAATAACTAATAAATACAAAACAACAAATGGAACGTGAAACCTAATACAGCCTATCTGGTGACACAACACAGAGACAGGAACAATCACCCACGAAATACAAAGCGAACTCAGGCTACCTAAATACGGTTCCCAATCAGAGGCAACGAGAAGCACCTGACTGCTGATTGAGAACCGCCTCAGGCAGCCAAGCCTATACAACACCCCTAATCAGCCGCGATCCCAAATACTACAAACCCCAATACGAAACACAACACACAAACCCATGTCACACCCTGGCCTGAACAAATAATTAAAGAAAACACAAAATACTAAGACCAAGGCGTGACAGAACCCCCCCCCCCCCCAAGGTGCGGACTCCCGGACGCACCTCAAAACCATAGGGAGGGTCCGGGTGGGCGTCTGTCCATGGTGGCGGCTCCAGCTCGGGATGTGGACCCCACTCCATAAATGTCATAGTTCCTCCCCTTCGCGTCCTGGGATAATCCACCCTCGCCGCCGACCATGGCCTAATAGTCCTCACCCAGAACCCCACAGAACTGAGGAGCAGCTCAGGACTGAGGGACAGCTCGGGACAGCTCGGGACTGAGGGACAGCTCGGGACTGAGGGGCAGCTCCGGACTGAGGGGCAGCTCCGGACTGAGGGGCAGCCCGGAACTGAGGGGAAGCCCAGTACTGAGAGGAAGCCCAGTACTGAGAGGAAGCCCAGTACTGAGAGGAAGCCCAGTACTGAGATGAAGCTCAGGTAGGTAGTAGGCTCCGGTAGATCCTGGCTGGCTGGCGGATCTGGAAGATTCAGGTTGACTAGCAGATCTGGAAGATTCTGGTTGACTAGCAGATCTGGAAGATTCTGGTTGACTGGCGGATCTAGCTGCTCTATGCAGACTGACAGCTCTGACTGCTCCATGCAGGCTGACAGCTCCTTGCAGACTGACAGCTCCTTGCAGACTGACCGCTCCTTGCAGACTGACAGCTCCCTGCAGACTGACAGCTCCTTGCAGACTGACAGCTCTGACTGCTCCATGCAGGCTGACAGCTCCTTGCAGACTGACAGCTCCTTGCAGACTGGCAGCTCCTTGCAGACTGGCAGCTCCTTGCAGACTGGCAGCTCCTTGCAGACTGACAGCTCCCTGCAGACTGGCAGCTCCTTGCAGACTGGCAGCTCCTTGCAGACTGGCAGCTCCTTGCAGACTGACAGCTCTGGCTGCTTCATGCAGACTGACAGCTCTGACTGCTCCATGCAGGCTGACAGCTCCTTGCAGACTGGAAGCTCCTTGCAGACTGACAGCTCTGACTGCTCCATGCAGGCTGACAGCTCCTTGCAGACTGACAGCTCCTTGCAGACTGGCAGCTCCTTGCAGACTGTCAGCTCCTTGCAGACTGGCAGCTCTGGCTGCTTCATGCAGACTGACAGCTCTGACTGCTCCATGCAGGCTGACAGCACCCTGCAGACTGGCAGCTCCTTGCAGACTGGCAGCTCTTTGCAGACTGACAGCTCTGGCTGCTTCATGCAGACTGACAGCTCTTTGCAGACTGACAGCTCTGGCTGCTTCATGCAGACTGACAGCTTCCTGCAGACTGGCAGCTCTGGCTGCTTCATGCAGACTGACAGCTCTTTGCAGACTGACAGCTCTGGCTAGATTGGAACTTGCTAGAATGGGACAGATTCATGAATTCTATTGGCCGATTGTGCGATTGTAGTGGCTCCATTATTATAAGCCATTCTCCCCTCAGCAGCCTCCTGTGGTAAGGTTGTAGTGATGACACATGAGCCAGTCAGTGCCAAGGGGAAACCCTGGGATTGTTCCATCCAGACACTACACTGACATTGATGAACAGTTTTTTTTGTCTTTGTCAGACGGTTTGATCTAGATCTTCTGCTGACTAGAAAGAGACAGACAGATGGGGATCCTCCAGTCTCAGTCCTGCCCTGTCCTAGTCGTCATGTCACAGGTCACAGCTGTTAAGAGAGACACCCTACTAGAGGGTAGGATGGAAGGAGAGCGGGCACAACCTCACATCTGCAGGCTACGGGGGTCTGGTGGAATAGGGTGTTAATTTTTCCTCCAAATTAATGAAACAGAGGTGGTTCATTGATTGTTATAACATTGCGGTGTACTTTACAAAATATACACCACCTCTGAAAACAAATGCAAGAAAGAGCCAGTATAGAGTAGAGAGGAACCAGTATAGAGTAGACAGGGACCGGTATAGAGTAGAGAGGGACCGATATAGAGTAGAGAGGAACCGGTATAGAGTAGAGAGGGACCGGTATAGAGTAGAGAGGGACCGGTATAGAGTAGAGAGGGACCGGTATAGAGTAGAGAGGGACCGATATAGAGTAGACAGGGACCGGTATAGAGTAGAGAGGGACCGGTATAGAGTAGAGAGGAACCGGTATAGAGTAGAGAGGAACCGGTATAGAGTAGAGAGGAACCGGTATAGAGTAGAGAGGAACCGGTATAGAGTAGAGAGGGACCGGTATAGAGTAGAGAGGGACCGGTATAGAGTAGAGAAGGACCGGTATAGAGTAGAGAGGGACAGGTATAGAGTAGAGAGGGACCGGTATAGAGTAGAGATGGACCGGTATAGAGTAGAGAGGGACCGGTATAGAGTAGAGAGGGACCGGTATAGAGTAGAGAGGGACCGGTATAGAGTAGAGAGGGACCGGTATAGAGTAGAGAGGGACCGGTATAGAGTAGAGAGGGACCGGTATAGAGTAGAGAGGGACCGGTATAGAGTAGAGACGGACCGGTATAGAGTAGAGAGGGACCGGTATAGAGTAGAGAGGGACCGGTATAGAGTAGAGAGGGACCGGTATAGAGTAGAGAGGGACCGGTATAGAGTAGAGAGGGACCGGTATAGAGTAGAGAGGGACGGAGGAAGAGGAGGAAGGCTGAAGGCCATTAGATTTCAGCTTTTCATGTTTTCAGATCCAGTTGTCATGCTTTGAATGACACCGCTGTCCATGAAAAAGAAAGTGACTCCACTGTCAATGAATAGGAGAGTGACTCCACTGTCAATGTTTAGGAGAGTGACTCCACTGTCAATGTTTAGGAGAGTGACTCCACTGTCAATGAATAGGAGAGTGACTCCACTGTCAATGTTTAGGAGAGTGACTCCATTGTCAATGTTTAGGAGAGTGACTCCACTGTAAATGTAAAGGGGAGTGACTCCACTGTCAATGTTTAGGAGAGTGACTCCACTGTAAATGTAAAGGGGAGTGACTCCACTGTCAATGTTTAGGAGAGTGACTCCACTGTAAATGTAAAGGGGAGTGACTCCACTGTCAATGAATAGGAGAGTGACTCCACTGTCAATGTTTAGGAGAGTGACTCCACTGTCAATGTTTAGGAGAGTGACTCCACTGTCAATGAATAGGAGAGTGACTCCACTGTCAATGTTTAGGAGAGTGACTCCATTGTCAATGTTTAGGAGAGTGACTCCACTGTAAATGTAAAGGGGAGTGACTCCACTGTCAATGTTTAGGAGAGTGACTCCACTGTAAATGTAAAGGGGAGTGACTCCACTGTCAATGTTTAGGAGAGTGACTCCACTGTAAATGTAAAGGGGAGTGACTCCACTGTCAATGTTTAGGAGAGTGAATCCACTGGCAATGTTTAGGAGAGTGACTCCACTGTAAATGTAAAGGGGAGGGACTCCACTGTAAATGTTTAGGAGAGTGACTCCACTGTCAATGTTTAGGAGAGTGACTCCACTGTCAATGTTTAGGAGAGTGACTCCACTGTCAATGTTTAGGAGAGTGACTCCACTGTCAATGAATAGGAGAGTGACTCCACTGTCAATGTTTAGGAGAGTGACTCCACTGTCAATGTTTAGGAGAGTGACTCCACTGTAAATGTAAAGGGGAGTGACTCCACTGTCAATGTTTAGGAGAGTGACTCCACTGTAAATGTAAAGGGGAGTGACTCCACTGTCAATGTTTAGGAGAGTGACTCCACTGTAAATGTAAAGGGGAGTGACTCCACTGTCAATGTTTAGGAGAGTGACTCCACTGTCAATGTTTAGGAGAGTGACTCCACTGTAAATGTAAAGGGGAGGGACTCCACTGTAAATGTTTAGGAGAGTGACTCCACTGTCAATGTTTAGGAGAGTGACTCCACTGTCAATGTTTAGGAGAGTGACTCCACTGTCAATGTTTAGGAGAGTTACTCCACTGTCAATGTTTAGGAGAGTGACTCCACTGTAAATGTTTAGGAGAGTGACTCCACTGTAAATGTATAGGGGAGTGACTCCACTGTCAATGTTTAGGAGAGTGACTTCACTGTCAATGTTTAGGAGAGTGACTCCACTGTCAATGTTTAAGAGAGTGACTCCACTGTAAATGTAAAGGGGAGTGACTCCACTGTCAATGTTTAGGAGAGTGACTCCACTGTCAATGTTTAGGAGAGTGACTCCACTGTAAATGTAAAGGGGAGGGACTCCACTGTAAATGTTTAGGAGAGTGACTCCACTGTCAATGTTTAGGAGAGTGACTCCACTGTCAATGTTTAGGAGAGTGACTCCACTGTCAATGTTTAGGAGAGTGACTCCACTGTAAATGTTTAGGAGAGTGACTCCACTGTAAATGTATAGGGGAGTGACTCCACTGTCAATGTTTAGGAGAGTGACTTCACTGTCAATGTTTAGGAGAGTGACTCCACTGTCAATGTTTAAGAGAGTGACTCCACTGTAAATGTAAAGGGGAGTGACTCCACTGTCAATGTTTAGGAGAGTGACTACACTGTAAATGTAAAGGGGAGTGACTCCACTGTCAATGTTTAGGAGAGTGACTCCACTGTAAATGTAAAGGGGAGTGACTCCACTGTCAATGTTTAGGAGAGTGACTCCACTGTAAATGTAAAGGGGAGTGACTCCACTGTAAATGTTTAGGAGAGTGACTCCACTGTCAATGTTTAGGAGAGTGACTCCACTGTCAATGTTTCGGAGAGTGACTCCACTGTCAATGTTTAGGAGAGTGACTCCACTGTAAATGTTTAGGAGAGTGACTCCACTGTAAATGTATAGGGGAGTGACTCCACTGTCAATGTTTAGGAGAGTGATTCCACTGTCAATGTATAGGAGAGTGACTCCACTGTCAATGTTTAAGAGAGTGACTCCACTGTAAATGTAAAGGGGAGTGACTCCACTGTCAATGTTTAGGAGAGTGACTCCACTGTAAATGTAAAGGGGAGTGACTCCACTGTCAATGTTTAGGAGAGTGACTCCACTGTAAATGTAAAGGGGAGTGACTCCACTGTAAATGTATAGGGGAGTGACTCCACTGTAAATGTAAAGGGGAGTGACTCCACTGTAAATGTTTAGGAGAGTGACTCCACTGTCAATGTTTAGGAGAGTGACTCCACTGTCAATGTTTAGGAGAGTGACTCCACTGTCAATGTTTAAGAGAGTGATTCCACTGTCAATGTTTAGGAGAGTGACTCCACTGTCAATGTTTAGGAGAGTGACTCCACTGTCAATGTTTAGGAGAGTGACTCCCCTGTCAATGTTTAGGAGAGTGACTCCACTGTCAATGTTTAGGAGAGTGACTCCACTGTCAATGTTTAGGAGAGTGACTCCACTGTCAATGTTTAGGAGAGTGACTCCACTGTCAATGTTTAGGAGAGTGACTCCACTGTCAATGTTTAGGAGAGTGACTCCACTGTCAATGTTTAGGAGAGTGACTCCACTGTCAATGTTTAGGAGAGTGACTCCACTGTCAATGTTTAGGAGAGTGACTCCACTGTCAATGTTTAGGAGAGTGACTCCACTGTCAATGTAATTTAGAAAACAAACTAGGAAGATAAAGTTGTAATTCATTCCCAATGGTAGATGTTTGTATTTAAAAGACAAGCAAAACAACTCAATCAAATGACTGAAATAGCAATTTGAAAGACAACACCTGTAAATACATTATTATCTCATAGGGCACAGACCATGTTTAGTTATCAATACTGTCTCATAGGGACCATGTTTAGTTGTCAATACTGTCTCATAGGGACCATGTTAGTTATCAATACTGTCTCATAGAGACCATGTTAGTTATCAATACTGTCTCATAGGAACCATGTTAGTTATCAATACTGTCTCATAGGGACCATGTTAGTTATCAATACTGTCTCATAGAGCACAGACCATGTTTAGTTATCAATACTGTCTCATAGAGCACGAACCATGTTAGTTATCAATACTGTCTCATAGAGACCATGTTAGTTATCAATACTGTCTCATAGAGCACGAACCATGTTAGTTATCAATACTGTCTCATAGAGACCATGTTAGTTATCAATACTGTCTCATAGAGACCATGTTAGTTATCAATACTGTCTCATAGGGACCATGTTAGTTATCAATACTGTCTCATAGAGCACAAACCATGTTAGTTATCAATACTGTCTCATAGAGACCATGTTAGTTATCAATACTGTCTCATAGGGACCATGTTAGTTATCAATACTGTCTCATAGGGACCATGTTAGTTATCAATACTGTCTCATAGAGCACAGAGCATGTTTAGTTATCAATACTGTCTCATAGAGCACGAACCATGTTAGTTATCAATACTGTCTCATAGAGACCATGTTAGTTATCAATACTGTCTCATAGAGACCATGTTAGTTATTAATACTGTCTCATAGGGACCATGTTAGTTATCAATACTGTCTCATAGAGCACGAACCATGTTTAGTTATCAATACTGTCTCATAGAGCACGAACCATGTTAGTTATCAATACTGTCTCATAGAGACCATGTTAGTTATCAATACTGTCTCATAGAGCACGAACCATTTTAGTTATCAATACTGTCTCATGGAGACCATGTTAGTTATCAATACTGTCTCATAGAGACCATGTTAGTTATCAATACTGTCTCATAGGGACCATGTTAGTTATCAATACTGTCTCATAGAGAACGAACCATGTT
>NC_034192.2:61242613-61249096 GCF_002021735.2 Oncorhynchus kisutch
GTGTTTGTGTGTGTGTGTGTGTGTGTGTGTGTGTGTGTGTGTGTGTGTGTGTGTGTGTGTGTGTGTGTGTGTGTGTGTGTGTGTGTGTGTGTGTGTGTGTGTGTGTGTGTGTGTGTCTGAGCATACATGCTTGTTCGTGTCAACAAGGTGTCCCTTTCTGCTGGTGTTGAACTGGTCATTTAATTCACAAATCAGCAAAATAAAGTGTACTAATTTGCCTTTGAATGTCATCGAATGACAACATGACACACTACACTTGGCCTGTTGCATGTGTTTCCATGTGAACGGTGGAGGCTGTGGCAGGGCATCTATAATATGGACTGGGGTGGCTTGTTGAGGTTGCTGTGTAACCAGACACCACCTAGACTGTGTCTCTTGTAAAAGAGTGACAGCAAAGATGTTTCACCAACCAGAACGGCTCACTGTCTCGTCTAATGTTCTGGAACACTCACTCCTAATTCACTCAGGTATTGACCACGGGGGGGGGGTCCAACATAGCCCCATTCCGCTAGTGAAAACACTGCACGGTGCCTGTCTGTCTGTCTGCCGGTGTCTAGCCGACTTATATAAGCGTCTCTTCAGTGGCACCAGATAACAGGTTAACACATGGATGGTGCGAGGAGACGAGAGCTGCAGAGGAGAACCTGACTACACACTGACATGAAAGTAAAAGAGTGGCGTGGGCGCAACAGAAACAGAATAATAGATGTGTTTTTTCTGTAAGGCTCATTGATCTCTGGGCCTCCAGCAGCACAATATACATGTTAGTTAGTCGCATATAGGTCATCAGACACGTGACCTGCAGGCCAAGTGGCACCCTATTCCCTACATAGTGCTCTATTTTTCACCAGAGACCTATAGGCCATTGTCAAAAGTAGTGCACTATATAGGGAATAGGGTGCCACTTTGGCAAGCAGATGAAGAATCGCCTTTTTGTGGTCGCGTTGAGTAGGCTACACTTGGCCATCTGCCCAAGTGAACCATGGAATTTGAATGGCCTCGATGTTTCCCAGTTCTTAGAAAGTTTATCTATTAGATAATATCTACTAACGTCTACAGATATCAGGATGGGTCCACTCCCATGAAAGATGCTGTATGTCCTAGTTGGTAATCAGACTCCCTCTGGTGGTGACAGTCTCATCGTGTTTAATGCCTCTCTCTCTTATCAACTAATACTCCTCATTATGGCCCTGTCTCTGAGAAGGACTCTAGAACTCATCGTAGAAACGACTTCTCATTCTATTCTAATTCGGAATTGATTCTAATTCCATGAGTTCTACAAAGGGAGCAGGATCAGCTGTCATTGAGCTGCCCAGACCTCCAGTGTTCTGCCCTGACGTCCTGGTAGAATTTACCAGGGAGTTGACAGTGGTTTTGCGTCCCAAATGGCTCCCTATTCTCTATATAGTGTCACTACTTTTGGACATCTTCCATAGGGCTCTGGTCAAAAGAAGTGCACTATATAGGGAATAGGGTGCCATTTGGCATACATTCGTAGAGTTTAGAGGAGAAATTACAAGGACTGTTCCCAGCCGTATTGACGGACCAGCGACAGAGAGAAGGATTTAACAGGGAGATGAGATTGGCTGGTTTCAGGGTGTTACCATTGATTCGTCTCTGTGTTCCCACCATGTCAGGACATATCTGTATGTATGTCTGTTTGGTTAGTCTGCATTATGTTGGCTTTGTGGGATCACAATGTGGGATCATCATCATTCAGAGTGATGTGTCAAATCTCTATCTAGCTAGGTGTCACGTTCGTTATAGAGATGAGACCAAGGCGCAGCGTGATGTGATGTCTATTTTAATGAAACGAAGAACACTTCAACAAACTTACAAAAACATGACGCTATACAGAATAAGTGCAGACAAAGACAACTAATACATAGACAATCACCCACGAATTACCCAAGGAATATGGCTGCCTAAATATGGTTCCAAATCAGAGACAACGATAAACAGCTGCCTCTAATTGAGAACCTATCTAGGCAACCATAGACATATAAAACACCTAGACCAGTTAAACCCCATAAACATACAAAAACCCTAGACAGGGTAAAACAACAAACCACCCCTTGTCACACCCTGACCTAACCAAGATAATAAAGAAAAGAAAGATAACTATGAAGGTCAGGGTGTGACACTAGGTATGAAATGAAAGTCTTGTTGACTTGCAACAGCTCAGTCAGCGGTTTCAAATCAAATCAAATCAAATCAAATTTATTTGTCACATACACATGGTTAGCAGATGTTAATGCGAGTGTAGCGAAATGCTTGTGCTTCTAGTTCCGACAATGCAGTAATAACGAACAAGTAATCTAACTAACAATTCCAAAAAAACTACTGTCTTATACACAGTGTAAGGGGATAAAGAATATGTACATAAGGATATATGAATGAGTGATGGTACAGAGCAGCATAGGCAAGATACAGTAGATGATATCGAGTACAGTATATACATATGAGATGAGTATGTAAACCAAGTGGCAGCTACAGCTACTCTATGGACTAATACTGACACGTTTCATCTTCAAACCTTATGTAATGTGATGCCTTTTGTTTTCAACATGATATCCTGCTTCAACTTGTTTTTAATGTGAACAACGACTGTAACAGGTCTACAGTACACTATATATCTCTCTATATTTATGTTAGCATTTTGCCCAGGTACAAAAGACTGCCAAATAAACTGGATTGACTCATTTGTTGAGAAAACTCAAGATGTCTTGACATAAGAACATACCGTAGGTTGACTTCGTGTTCCATGTTCCAGAACAATGGAAGACTAGTGTCTTATTATGGACGAGATTCCGGTATGATTCCATCAGCAATCAATTGAGAATTGATTGAATTTCCCCCCTCGTTTGTGATTGAGGTTCATATTCTGTATACTCAACAGCTGTTGAGTAACAATGGTTGCCGATGGTATGGGCCTAATACGGCCTTGGAAAATCACATGACGAATGCCACTATGTGCTGCGTTGTGCGTAGGCCTTGGCCCACCTCCAGAGGTATCCTCGTCAGTTTTTCTCTTTGTGTTTTGAGAGAGAGAGAGAGAGAGATCGCTGAAGAAACAGAAACAACAGTGAATAACAGAACAGTGAAAGCATCTCTCCTCTCATTCGTTTGTTGGTCGTTGGAATGGGAGCCTGTTGGTCGCGTCCCTGCGTTGTCCCACTCCCTAGCCAGGCCAGAAGCAGACCACCTCTCCCATCCCCTGGGCCAGCCCAGCAAACCATCCAGCGACTAGCCGAGCCGCCTGCTGCCGTCCCAGCCCCACTGCAGACACAGAGGCGTCTGAGCAGCGTTGCGAGAGCCATGAACTACCACTACCAACCCCCCTACTCACCTAGTCTGTCCCAGAGGGGGTATCGGCGGTAAGTGGTGGTCGGAGCACGTTCTGCGTGTGTTCGGAGCGTTTTCCAGAGCGTGGTCGGAGGGTGTTCGGGAACATGTGTGTGGATGGTCGAATGTTGTCATTACGTTGTCAAGAGAAAGGTGATTGGTTGGTTTGTTGAGGAGGTACAGGGACAGGCAGGAATAGTAGGGCAGGTTGACATTTGGTTGATTTGTAACAGGTTAATAAACACTGGGGAAGTTATACTCCTCTATAACATTTAATAAAATTAGTCTGGAAGTCTGCATGTATATTGTAGTAAAATACTTATGTCTGTATATAAAATACTGAATCATTCTGTTTGATAAGGGAACAACTGTCATTATCATTCTTTCTTAGACCCTTGTTTTGCTGCCAGTAGCACAGTGGGTCCATTGTCTATGGGTGAAGAACACGCATTGTGTTTACAGAGAAGAAGAGACTGTCAGAGACATCTCTCCTCTTCTCTGAGTGACAAACTGATGGCTTGTGATTTGGTTCTCATTGTATGTCTCACTCCCACTTGTCAGTCCATGCATTTATGCTATTCTCTGCATCGTAGAGGCTTAGCGTCAGCAGCATACCACCCACTGCTATTCTCTGCTGCATCGTAGAGGCTTAGCGTCAGCAGCATACCACCCTGCATCCCACTGCTATTCTCTGCTGCATCGTAGAGGCTTAGCATCAGCAGCATACCACCCTGCATCCCACTGCTGGCTTGCCTCTGAAGCTGCAGTAAGCAGGGTTGGTTCTGGTCGGTCCCTGGATGGGAGACCACCCTGTATCCCACTGATGGCTGGCCCCTGAAGCTAAGCAGGGTTGATTCTGGTCGGTCCCTGGATGGGAGACCAGGTGCTGTTGGAAGTGGTGTTGGAGGACCAGTAGGAGGCACTCTTTCCTCTGGCCTAAAATAAAAGTATAATATCCCAATGCCCCAGGGCAGTGATGGGGGACATTGCCCGGTGTAGGGTGCCGTCTTCGGACGGGACGTTAAACGGGTGTCCTGACTCTCTGTGGTCACTAAAGATCTCATGGCACTTATCGTAAGAGTAGGGGTGTTAACCCCGGTGTCCTGGCTAAATTCCCAATCTGGCCCTCATACCATCATGGCCACCTAATCATCCCCAGCTTCCAATTAGCTAATTCATCCCCCCCTCCTCTCCCCTGTAACTATTCCCAAGAACGCTGCTGTAAATAAGGATGTGTTGTCAGTCAATTGACCTGGGAATAGGTCTGTCTGTCTATTGAATGGTCTGTCTGTCTATTATGCACATAATGTGAAACTCCTAATTCCTTCTGGGCTACAGAGGTGAATACATACTGTAGACTACATCCTAAATATAACAGTGCACTACTTTTGAACAAAGCCCTGTGCTGGGAAAAAGTAGTGTAGTAATTAGGGAAGTACAATGTCAAAGCCTTGGGCCTCTGGAGGTCACCATGGGGATCCAAAGCCTTGGGCCTCAGGAGGTCACCATGGGGATCCAAAGCCTTGGGCCTCTGGAGGTCACCATGGGGCTCCAAAGCCTTGGGCCTCTGGAGGTCACCATGGGGGTCGCAAAGCCTTGGGCCTCTGGAGGTCACCATGGGGGGTCGCAAAGCCTTTGGCCTCTGGAGGTCACCATGGGGATCCAAAGCCTTGGGCCTCTGGAGGTCACCATGGGGATCCAAAGCCTTGGGCCTCTGGAGGTCACCATGGGGGTCGCAAAGCCTTGGGCCTCTGGAGGTCACCATGGGGGTCGCAAAGCCTTTGGCCTCTGGAGGTCACCATGGGGATCCAAAGCCTTGGGCCTCTGGTCACCATGGGGATCCAAAGCCTTGGGCCTCTGGAGGTAACAATGGGGATCCAAAGCCTTGGGCCTCTGGAGATCACCATGGGGATCCAAAGCCTTGTGCCTCTGGAGGTCACCATAGGGATCCAAAGCCTTGGGCCTCTGGAGGTCACCATGGGGTCGCAAAACCTTGGGCCTCTGGAGGTCACCATAGGGATCCAAAGCCTTGGGCCTCTGGAGGTCACCATGGGGTCGCAAAACCTTGGGCCTCTGGAGGTCACCATAGGATCCAAAGCCTTGGGCCTCTGGAGGTCACCATAGGGATCCAAAGCCTTGGGCCTCTGGTGGTCACCATGGGGATCCAAAGCATTGGGCCTCTGGTCACCATGGGGATCCAGATGAGAGATACAGAGAGACTAAATCTGTTAGAATGTGTTTTGTTTGGCTCTCAGACCAGGACATCTGATGGAAAGTCTGGTTCAACGCCTAATTGGTTGTATCATGACTCATAGATCCAGGGTGTGTACCAAATGGCACCCTTTTCCCTGTAAAGTGCTCTATTTATGACCAGAGTGCTTTGTGCCCTGGTCATAAATAGTGCATTATGGGGGGAATATGGTTCCATTTGTGGGACTGTAATGAGTCATATATCCTGCTGGACCCTTTAGGCTGGAGCACACTTAGCTCAAAGGACACTGGCTGACAGTTTCCCTTATAGCATATAAATGATAAGAGGACTGAGGGGTAGTATGGCTGAGGAGAAAATAAACAGTTGGAGGACTCGGGTTAATATAATATGGCCAAACATTGTTGTTCAAATACCAGTACTTTGTTTACATTGTCATGGTTAGTGGTGCTTCTCTCTCCCTCTCCCTATCTATCTCTCTCTCTCTCTCTCTCTCTCTCTCCCTATCTCCCTATCTATCTCTCTCTCTCTCTCTCTCTCTCTCCTATCTCCCTATCCCTTCTCTATCTCCTCTCTCTCTCTCCTATCTCCCTATCTCCCTATTCTATCTATCTCTCTCTCTCTCTCCCGCTCTCTCATACTCTCTCCACTCTCTCTCCTATCTCCCTATCGCCCATCCTATCTATCGCTCTCTCTCTCTCTCTCTCTCCTCCTCTCTCATCTCCCTATCTCACCTATCTCCCTATCTATCTCCTCCTCTCTCTCTCCTCTCCTCGCTCCCTATCTCCCTATCCCAGCTATCTCCTCTCTCGCTCCTCTCCTCTCTCGCCTATCTCCCATCTAGCTCGCTCCTCCTCCTCCTCGTTCTCTCCCTCTCTCCCTATCTTACTATCCCTAATCTATCTCGCTCTCCTCTCTCTCTCTCTCTC
>NC_034192.2:61249196-61339196 GCF_002021735.2 Oncorhynchus kisutch
TGTTTGTATGAGTTCAGTAAGGGGGCAGAGGGGAAATCATGCCATAAGGCGTATTTGCATAAATTATCCCACGCGTCAGATGACGTCAGGACACAGTTCGGTTATAAGCGCCGCGGGTTGCAGAAATAGACACATTCGCTGAAACATAACGTGGCTCACATCACTGGCATTAACCTACCGCACTATACTCAACTCACCACAGAAGCAACCGAATCGAGTCAGTCGAGTGATTTAAGCTGAATACAGTAACCTAGAATTGTATCTAGATAGGTAGATTTATCTACTCAACCAATCGCAAACGTGGCGAGAAGCATTATCCAAACGAGTCTGCTGCTAAACTTGAGTACGGAGATCTTCAAAACGCCAATGGAGGTTGCTGTCTATCAGTTGCATAACTTCAGCATCTCCTTCTTCTCCTCGTTAGTAGGAGGAGATGTGGTGTCTGTAAAACTTGACAACAGGTAAATAGAAAAACCCGCTCTGGATTTTGTGTGTTATTGATGTGTCATTTGTGCGTTATATATTTCATTCAAATATTTCATCTAAATTGTTATAATTCGACATAGTCATGTTTCTTCCTTTACAACTAGATTAAGCAAAGTATGGTTATGCTGGTATCCGTTATGATATAATTGTAAATACCGTATTATACATGTCTTCTGCTGTGCAGACTTTGAGTAATGCAATTTGACTCCAACCCGCCGCGTGTCTCCTACGGGTGCATTTTCAAACGCATAAAAGTGGAGTATCTTGAAACAATATCGATACAATGTAATCAATTTCATGTCATAGTTTGCAGCGCGCAACAATGTATCTAGCTTGGTTGCAACAAAAAGAAGCCTGAATTGTAGGACAGTGGTAGCAGGGCCAGCAGGCATGCTGGTTTTTCATACACATGCCCAATCTCAAATAGACACAAATTAAATCAACTTTTGTGATGATGGCATTACGTGGCAATTGAATCTCAAAAGACTCAAAATAAGTTATCCTGGTGCCAGCATCTGTACGAGAACATCATAACCTGCCGGTACTTACTAGGACCCCAGTTTGTTCCTTCTGATCCAATGCTCTGATTTGATATGTTGACTTATGGCTTCTCTTCTTCTCTCCTCCACAGTGCCTCGGGTGCTAGCGTTGTTGCCATTGACAACAAGATAGAACAGGCAATGGTATGTATATCAGCAACAGGATTATACACTTTATCGTTCATATCATCACTCATAGTAGCCCAGTAATGCTATTCCATATCCCACCACATTCATGCACTTTGCCCATAGTCACCATTTTCTGTATGTTGATAATCATAGTAGACTAGGCTTCAGTCTAGTACTAGTATACTTGTAGTACCGCAGAAGCATGGTAGTCTGTATGTGCCTGCAGCTTCCAGTGGCTACAGTACTGCATGTTCAATACGTGTGATGTGGCATGGGACTGTGTTCTGTCTCCTGCATTCTGAGTCAGACAGGGAGGAAGCTATAGATGTGCACAACAGCACTCAAGACTATATTACCTATTTAGTTTACAGCTCAGCTTTTAAACCTTAATCCTGGTCATATGGGTACAAGTCTCTGTAACCACATGGCCTGTTACTACATGTTACTACCTGTTACTACATGTTACTACATGTTACTAACAAGTTACTACCTGTTACTACATGTTACTACATGTTACTAACAAGTTACTACATGTTACTACATGTTACTAACAAGTTACTACATGTTACTACATGTTACTAACAAGTTACTACCTGTTACTACATGTTACTACATGTTACTACCTGTTACTACATGTTACTACATGTTACTACATGTTAATACAAGTTACTACATGTTACTAACAAGTTACTACATGTTACTACATGTTACTACATGTTACTACATGTTACTAACAAGTTACTACATGTTACTAACAAGTTACTACCTGTTACTACATGTTAATACATGTTACTACATGTTACTACAACTTACTACATGTTACTACAAGTGTTTGTAAGGCACGGTAGGTTAAGCTTAATCTATGCGTCACCTTACATGGATAGATTAGTGGTCGGTTTGTATGAGTTGCACGAACTCTCTCTCTCTCTCGCTCTAAACAGACGTCTCTAACTGTAGATCTCATTCCTTCTCTCCTATCTTAGGATCTGGTGAAGAACCACCTGATGTATGCAGTCAGGGAGGAAGTGGAGATCCTCAAGGAGCAGATCAGAGAGCTGGCTGAGAAGAACAACCAGCTAGAACGTGAGAACAGCCTTCTGAAGAACCTGGCCAGTCCAGAACAGATGGAGAGCTTCCGCGAACGGGTTCCGTCCGACTCAGACGCTCTGGTCCCCCTGCGGCTGGACAACCAGTACCAGCAGCAGGCCCAGATGGGACTCCATAACCCTGACCAGTCCTGCCACATCAGCGCTGGCTCTGCTGTATAGGTGGCTCTGCCTTGGACCTCCAATTGTAAACTGATCGTCGCCGCCAACTTCAGTGAAGCTGTCTGTAACAGATGATGAAACACACAATTGATGAAAAGCACACGAAAAGACGCTCTAACTAGCGGCTATAGGCTGAAGCTATACGCTAAGATAAGCCCGTCCTACGACATCTAGACTCTTTCTCTTTAGACA
Organism: Oncorhynchus kisutch; assembly: GCF_002021735.2. Classification (NCBI taxonomy): domain Eukaryota; kingdom Metazoa; phylum Chordata; class Actinopteri; order Salmoniformes; family Salmonidae; genus Oncorhynchus; species Oncorhynchus kisutch. Next base: position 61,251,811 of record NC_034192.2, read on the forward strand.
AAAGCGCTAAACGAGAGGGCTCACATGTAGCCAGCCGGAGAACGCTTGCAGTGGGACAGAGGTGAGGCTCCTGCCTTCTGGGGCCAGGAGGGCCAACCCTTCAGCCATTCTCTACCACCCCTGCTACAGAGGGGGGAGAGGGCTAAGAGACGGGGCTGGCCCGGGGATCTGATCCTGGGGATGCCTCTCCATACCTCTCCTGGTCCAGCCAAGGAAAAAGGAAATATTTTCTCAAGATAGATGGCCCTCCAGTCTCCACTAGATCCCCCCCCATTTGACTAGGCAAGTCAGTTAAGAACAAATTCTTATTTACAATGACGGCCTATCAGGGAACAGTGGGTTAGCTCCCTTGTTCAGGAGCAGAACGACAGATTTTTTGACCTTGTCAGCTCGGGGATTTGATCCAGCAACCTCCCAGTTACTGGCCTAACGCTCTAACCACTAGGCTACCTGCTACCTGAAATCCATGTGGAGTTCTTCTAACTGCTGATAGTACAAGCTCTGAGTAGTTAGAAAATATCTCAACCATCTTGTGACTGTTTCCACCTGACACCATCTACTGATATTCTCTGTCAATATTCTTTAAGAAGAAGCAACGTGTCTTTAGGAAACCAAACCGGAGCTCCAGTTGAACTAGTAGAGGAGATGGAGGATCTAGGAGATGCTGGACTGTTGCTGGGACAGAGAGGCCTGTTGCTTCTCTATCTCAACCTCTCTGGTGATAGGAGATGCTGGACTGTTGCTGGGACAGAGAGGCCTGTTGCTTCTCTATCTCAACCTCGCTGGTGATAACTGATTACCATAATCATGATTCAGAACATCATTACTTGTATTCTTTGCAGTTGGGGTGTGCTGCTTTTTGGAGAAAATCCTGCTATTTCACATTTGTTTTGTGATTCTGAACAAAATGGAATACTTGTTAGTAAGAGCATTGTAACTGTTCAGTTAAATGATTTATTATGGGGATGGAAGTATCTACTACCCAGTATGCCTAGCTCTGTACATTTTACTAACATGTTCAGAGTAGTGGGCTAGAGATGAATTTGAGCAGCTGATTTTTTCTCTAAAGGCTGTGAATGCGATCCTGACCTAGCAGACATGTTCTGCGTGTTCAGATGCCAACCTCAACTTGAATCAATGGCATAACTCTAGTGCCTATCTCCAGAAGAGGAATACCACAGTTCCACAATGGACGTTTGTGTTTTCTAACTACCAAAGACTTTGTCTCATTCCTACTCCAAACGAAACCAAGCAACCTGGACCATGTGTACATCGTTCACAGAGAGAACTCTTTGTTAGCGTGTGTTTTTGTTTTGATAAACATTGGTTATTGTTGATGTATTGTGTCCATGAAGGATGCAAAATGTCCATTTGCAATAAACCTTCTGTTTACACTAAACGACATGTTGGTTCCCTGTCCGTTGTTCTTACTCAAGGGGTATTGCAATCTACATGGAGAGTAACAAGAATATATATAATTAACTATTTAGCACACATTGACCACTCGCAACAACAGCTCATGTTGTTCAGAGCTTCAAGACCCACTGCTATTGGGTTTAAGTTCTCTAAGATCTGAGACGTAAATGATGCAAAAGGAAAGGATTTATACATCGGCCTACATGTTGAAGCTCAATGATGTTTTTGCAAGAAAACATTGGACATCTAACCAATGATAATTTAGGAGCTAAATGTAGCTTACTTGTGTAGGTCAAATGAAAATCTACAACATATTATTCAATCTTTGTCCAAAGCAGCACATCTGAACTTTTCAAACAACTAGGTATTTAATAATGGTTGTCCAAGGGGCAGCTAGCTTGGAAGACGAAAAAAATACTTTGTCCCCCAAAAAAACAAATCCTTCCGCCATATTGGCAGCTAGTGTGTTACAGTCTCGTGTCTGTGTTGGTTTGTGGGTTCTCTACTGCCCTGGTCTGGGAGCTGAGGGCTACACCCATGAAATGAGAAAAGGAGTGAGTATAGTAGGTTAGGTTAGGACAGCATAACCAGCTATGACAGCATGATGTGTAACCCTACAAGTCTCAGTCCAGCAACATTATCTGATAGTATGGATACACCGACAGGTCTCAGTCCAGCAACAGTATCTGGTAGGTATGGATACACCGACAGGTCTCAGTCCAGCAACATTATCTGATAGTATGGATACACCGACAGGTCTCAGTCCAGCAACAGTAGCTGGGAGTATGGATACACCGACAGGTCTCAGTCCAGCAACAGTATCTGGTAGGTATGGATACACCGACAGGTCTCAGTCCAGCAACAGTATTTGGTAGTATGTACACACCGACAGGTCTCAGTCCAGCAACAGTATTTGGTAGTATGGGATACACCGACAGGTCTCAGTCCAGCAACAGTAGCTGGGAGTATGGATACACCGACAGGTCTCAGTCCAGCAACAGTATCTGGTAGAATGGATACACCGACAGGTCTCAGTCCAGCAACAGTATCTGGTAGTATGGTACACCGACAGGTCTCAGTCCAGCAACATTATCTGGTAGTATGGATACACTGACAGGTCTCAGTCCAGCAACAGTATCTGGTAATATGGATACACCGACAGGTCTCAGTCCAGCAACAGAATTTGTTAGCATGATGGGTAAACCGACAGGTCTCAGTCCAGCAACAGTATTTGGTACCATGATGGGTAAACAAACAGGTCTGAGCCCTGTTTTTCCATATGACTGAACACATGAAATGAGTCATCTTATTTAGGTGGAGATTACATCAGGTCCCTGGCTCTTATTTAGAGGCTGAGATTACATCAGGTCCCTATTCTTACATAGAGGCTGAGGTTACATCAGGTCCCTGCCCTTATTTAGAGGCTGATATTACATCAGGTCCCTAGTCTTACTTAGAGACTGAGGTTACATCAGGTACTTAGTATTACTTAGAGGCTGATATTACATCAGGTCCCTAGTCTTACATAGAGGCTGATATTACATCAAGTCCCTAGTTTTACATAGAGGCTGAGATTACATCAGGTACCTAGTCTTATTTAGAGGCTGATATTACATCAGGTCCCTAGTCTTACATAGAGGCTGAGATTACATCAGGTCCCTAGTCTTAAAGAGAGGCTGAGATTACATCAGGTCCCTAGGCTTAAATAGAGGCTGAGATTACATCAGGTCCCTAGTCTTAAATAGAGGCTGAGATTACATCAGGTCCCTAGGCTTAAATAGAGGATGAGATAACATCAGGTCCCTAGGCTTAAATAGAGGCTGAGATTACATCAGGTCCCTAGGCTTAAATAGAGGCTGAGATTACATCAGGTCCCTCGTCTTAAATAGAGGCTGAGATTACATCAGGTCCCTAGTCTTAAATAGAGGCTGAGATTACATCAGGTCCCTAGTCTTAAATAGAGGCTGAGATTACATCAGGTCCCTAGGCTTAAATAGAGGATGAGATAACATCAGGTCCCTAGGCTTAAATAGAGGCTGAGATTACATCAGGTCCCTAGGCTTAAATAGAGGCTGAGATTACATCAGGTCCCTATTCTTAAATAGAGGCTGAGATTACATCAGGTCCCTATTCTTAAATAGAGGCTGAGATTACATCAGGTCCCTATTCTTAAATAGAGGCTGAGATTACATCAGGTCCCTAGTCTTAAATAGAGGCTGAGATTACATCAGGTCCCTATTCTTAAATAGAGGCTGAGATTACATCAGGTCCCTAGTCTTAAATAGAGGCTGAGGTTACATCAGGTCCCTATTCTCTCATTCTATTTTGGGGTTATTTATCATGGTTGGTTACAATGCTTGCATAAGGACCGTGTGCAAGAACGGTTGTTTTCTTTTTTACTAGAGCTATGGTCTCCATTAAAGTAATATAATTAGTGTAGCATACTGGTTGTTTGGCATGACAAGCTGTTAGCACGATAGCACAAACAGCATGGTACTCAGGCTAGTAACACAGACAGCATGAAGATAATGATAGACTATGTCTTCTCCAGATCTATGGTGATAAAACTGGTCTAGACTGGTTCAACCAATTAAAGTGTCCCAGTAACAATTTGTTGTGTTAACCTATCATTGAGTCCTTCGTTAAGGAACACTAAGCAGGAACTACTGAGGTGAATCAATGTCCAGTTTTTAGAGAATCTGAGGGTGTTCTCAAAACAGAATTTGTTGGGCCTAGTCTCCGGGTGACTGAAACACCAAAAGTGTCACAAGAACTGACAAGACCTGTGTCAAGGTTTATGAGACCATATTTACATGGTGTTGGGCTGCTTGGTTTATGAGACCACCTTTACATGGTGTTGGGCTGCTTGGTTTTATGAGACCACCTTTACATGGTGTTGGGCTGCTTGGTTTTATGAAACCACCTTTACATGGTGTTGGGCTGCTTGGTTTATGAGACCAACTTTACATGGTGTTGGGCTGCTTGGTTTATGAGACCACCTTTACATGGTGTTGGGCTGCTTGGTTTTATGAGACCACCTTTACATGGTGTTGGGCTGCTTGGTTTTATGAGACCACCTTTACATGGTGTTGGGCTGCTTGGTTTATGAGACCACCTTTACATGGTGTTGGGCTGCTTGGTTTATGAGACCACCTTTACATGGTGTTGGGCTGCTTGGTTTTATGAGATCACCTTTACATGGTGTTGGGCTGCTTGGTTTTATGAGACCACCTTTACATGGTGTTGGGCTGCTTGGTTTATGAGACCACCTTTACATGGTGTTGGGCTGCTTGGTTTATGAGACCAACTTTACATGGTTTTGGGCTGCTTGGTTTTATGAGACCACCTTTACATGGTGTTGGGCTGCTTGGTTTATGAGACCACCTTTACATGGTGTTGGGCTGCTTGGTTTTATGAGACCACCTTTACATGGTGTTTGGCTGCTTGCTTGTTTTTATAGAGCTGTAAATCCAACTGACTTCATTCTCAATTTCACAAGTTGGTACTTGGGTCCTGTCCTTGACTGACCATCAGGTCCAGTATGAATGGTGTTGTCCAGGGTTAGATTCCCTTAGTTTACATATTGGTCTTCGATATCGTGTGGAAAAGGCCTGGAGTGCTTCAGGATCTGAATGACAGTTTGGAAAATATTTCAAATCAAATGTTTATTGTCACATGCTTCTATCAGTGTGATGTTGTTCCCCTAGACCAGGGCTGCTCAACTCTCTTCCTGGAGATCTACCATCCTGTGGGTTTTCAGTCCAACCCTCTTCCTGGAGATCTTACCGTCCTGTGGGTTTTCAGTCCAACCCTCTTCCTGGAGATCTACCGTCCTGTGGGATTTCAGTCCAACCCTCTTCCTGGAGATCTACCATCCTGTGGGTTTTCAGTCCAACCCTCTTCCTGGAGATCTACCATCCTGTGGGTTGGGTTTTCAGTCCAACGCTCTTCCTGGAGATCTACCGTCTTGTGGGATTTCAGTCCAACCCTCTTCCTGGAGATCTACCATCCTGTGGGTTTTTAGTCCAACCCTCTTCCTGGAGATCTACTGTCCTGTGGGTTTTCAGTACAAACCTCTTCCTGGAGATCGACCGTCCTGTGGGTTTTCAGTCCATCCCTCTTCCTGGAGATCTACCGTCCTGTGGGTTTTCAGTCCATCCCTCTTCCTGGTGATCTACTTTCTTGTGGTTTTCCTGTGGGTTTTCATTATAGCTGCATAACTAATGCTATTGTTTTTTTATGTGCAAACACTTTTTCATATCTATATTGTAAATACACATGATTGTATAAAAATGTGTATATTTTGGTTGGGTTCTCTCTTGCGTGACCTTCAATTAGCCAGGTGCCTGAGAGCTGTGACTGCGCCTAGGGCTTACATCTTGTACGTTGTCTCTTCGTGCGCAGGACAAATAAAAATCCAACCAGCAGACCTCCAGTTGTGGCAGTGTCCTCATTAAATTACACAACTCAGAACCAACCACGCTACATATACATTTTGGAGTTATTGATCCTACGAAAAACACTCTTCTTACAAAAGCAAATACACATTGGGCAGGGAATATATGCCAGAGGGAATGTTCTATGTTAATGAGTACAGACACGCATCACAGTGGAATTCCACTGGACACTCCAGTCCAAACATAACACGATGTGCAACAAGTCGACTCACTAACAATTCCTGTATTTTCCACCAATACTGTTACATTTTAATGACCAGGGCATGGCCAATGGAACGGAATGTTACTTTAATGTTACTTTTGATTGGAGCTACAGGATGATTTCCTGCCTGCATGGGAGCCTGTGATTGGTTGTCAAGAGTTCTGGGGTTATGCAACGAGAACACATCTGTTTAAGTTGGAAATATGGTGGCTGTGTGTGCAGTGTGAGTCGGGCCCAGCCTAAATGTGGTTAGGGTTTGCATGCAAAGAGATCATTTTCCCTCGTTCGCATGCCTTGGCTTTCTGCAGACATATACAACATGTTTGTCCGTCTCTGATAGCTGTGTATTCTTAATGTCAACCCTCTGCTCGGTCTACCAGGGTAGTAATGACAGATGGAAGTGGAAGTTGGAAGTTGGCTATTATGGGAACTCAATGCAACTTCACTATTATTTATTCTTTCCATGAAAAAAAAAGGCCTATCATTCAGATGACTGTTTTGTTGATGGAATCTCCATTGAAAATTTGAAAATGACATTTTTATCTCCTTTAGAAAGAGTTGTAGATTCAGTTAAGACAAAGACAAGGTATTCCACTATAGCACCTTTATCAGCACCTTCATTCACATTTCTCTTGACACAGAACTATATGGTGAGGTCTACTGTATAAACTGAGTGCAAATCCTAAAATCACTCATGGGTTGTGTCCCAAAATGCACCCTATCCTCTATATAGGGCAGAACTGTTGACCAGGACCCCACTATATAGGGAATACGGGTGTCATTTGGGACACTGCCAAGAAAGGGGATAGAATGCAGAATAATGCATGGTACCATGCTGAGACTGGTCACAATCTATCAAGTTAATCAGTATTTACTGCCCCTCCAGCTTTGTAACCCATTTACCACTACCACTGTGTGCTGTTGCCATAGTAACACAGCTAACACTACCACTGTGTGTTGGTGCCATAGTAACACAGCTACCACTACCAATGTGTGTTGGTGCCATAGTAACACAGCTACCACTACCAATGTGTGTTGTTGCCATAGTAACACAGCGACCACTACCGATGTGTGTTGTTGCCATAGTAACACAGCTACCACTACCGAGGTGTGTTGTTGCCATAGTAACACAGCTACCACTACCACTGTGTGTTGTTGCCATAGTAACACAGCTACCACTACCACTGTGTGTTGTTGCCACAGTAACACAGCTACGACTACCACTGTGTGTTGGTGCCATAATAACACAGCTACCACTACCACTGTGTGTTGTTGCCATAGTAACACAGCTACCACTACCACTGTGTGTTGTTGCCACAGTAACACAGCTACGACTACCACTGTGTGTTGGTGCCATAATAACACAGCTACCACTACCACTGTGTGTTGTTGCCATAGTAACACAGCTACCACTACCACTGTGTGTTGTTGCCATAGTAACACAGCTACCACTACCAATGTGTGTTGTTGCCATAGTAACACAGCTAACACTACCAATGTGTGTTGTTGCCATAGTAACACAGCTACCACAACCTCTGTTTGTTGTTGCCATAGTAACACAGCTCCCACTACCACTGTGTGTTGTTGCCACAGTAACACAGCTACCACTACCACTGTGTGTTGTTGCCATAGTAACACAGCTACCACTACCACTATGTGTTGGTTCCATAGTAACACAGCTACCACTACCACTGTGTGTTGTTGCCATTATAACACAGCTACCACTGTGTGTTGTTGCCATAGTAACACAGCTACCACTACCACTGTGTGTTGTTGCCATAGTAACACAGCTACCACTACCACTGTGTGTTGTTGCCATAGTAACACAGCTACCACTACCACTGTGTGTTGGTGCCATAGTAACACAGCTAATACTACCACTGTGTGTTGGTGCCATAGTAACACAGCTAACACTACCACTGTGTGTTGTTGCCACAGTAACACAGCTACGACTACCACTGTGTGCCGGTGCCATAATAACACAGCTACCACTACCACTGTGTGTTGTTACCATAGTAACACAGCTACCACTACCACTGTGTGTTGTTGCCATAGTAGCACAGCTACCACTACCAATGTGTGTTGTTGCCATAGTAACACAGCTACCACTACCAATGTGTGTTGTTGCCATAGTAACACAGCTAACACTACCACTGTGTGTTGTTGCCATAGTAATACAGCTACCACTGTGTGTTGTTGCCATAGTAACACAGCTACCACTGCCACTGTGTGTTGTTGCCATAGTAACACAGCTACCACTACCACTGTGTGTTGTTGCCATAGTAACACAGCTACCACTACCACTGTGTGTTGTTGCCATTATAACACAGCTACCACTGTGTGTTGTTGCCATAGTAACACAGCTACCACTACCACTGTGTGTTGTTGCCACAGTAACACAGCTACCACTACCACTGTGTGTTGGTGCCATAGTAACACAGCTAATACTACCACTGTGTGTTGGTGCCATAGTAACACAGCTAACACTACCACTGTGTGTTGTTGCCACAGTAACACAGCTACGACTACCACTGTGTGTTGGTGCCATAATAACACAGCTACCACTACCACTGTGTGTTGTTACCATAGTAACACAGCTACCACTACCACTGTGTGTTGTTGCCATAGTAACACAGCTACCACTACCAATGTGTGTTGTTGCCATAGTAACACAGCTAACACTACCAATGTGTGTTGTTGCCATAGTAACACAGCTACCACTACCACTGTTTGTTGTTGCCATAGTAACACAGCTCCCACTACCACTGTGTGTTGTTGCCACAGTAACACAGCTACGACTACCACTGTGTGTTGGTGCCATAATAACACAGCTACCACTACCACTGTGTGTTGTTGCCATAGTAACACAGCTACCACTACCACTGTGTGTTGTTGCCACAGTAACACAGCTACGACTACCACTGTGTGTTGGTGCCATAATAACACAGCTACCACTACCACTGTGTGTTGTTGCCATAGTAACACAGCTACCACTACCACTGTGTGTTGTTGCCATAGTAACACAGCTACCACTACCAATGTGTGTTGTTGCCATAGTAACACAGCTAACACTACCAATGTGTGTTGTTGCCATAGTAACACAGCTACCACAACCTCTGTTTGTTGTTGCCATAGTAACACAGCTCCCACTACCACTGTGTGTTGTTGCCACAGTAACACAGCTACCACTACCACTGTGTGTTGTTGCCATAGTAACACAGCTACCACTACCACTATGTGTTGGTTCCATAGTAACACAGCTACCACTACCACTGTGTGTTGTTGCCATTATAACACAGCTACCACTGTGTGTTGTTGCCATAGTAACACAGCTACCACTACCACTGTGTGTTGTTGCCATAGTAACACAGCTACCACTACCACTGTGTGTTGTTGCCATAGTAACACAGCTACCACTACCACTGTGTGTTGGTGCCATAGTAACACAGCTAATACTACCACTGTGTGTTGGTGCCATAGTAACACAGCTAACACTACCACTGTGTGTTGTTGCCACAGTAACACAGCTACGACTACCACTGTGTGCCGGTGCCATAATAACACAGCTACCACTACCACTGTGTGTTGTTACCATAGTAACACAGCTACCACTACCACTGTGTGTTGTTGCCATAGTAGCACAGCTACCACTACCAATGTGTGTTGTTGCCATAGTAACACAGCTACCACTACCAATGTGTGTTGTTGCCATAGTAACACAGCTAACACTACCACTGTGTGTTGTTGCCATAGTAATACAGCTACCACTGTGTGTTGTTGCCATAGTAACACAGCTACCACTGCCACTGTGTGTTGTTGCCATAGTAACACAGCTACCACTACCACTGTGTGTTGTTGCCATAGTAACACAGCTACCACTACCACTGTGTGTTGTTGCCATTATAACACAGCTACCACTGTGTGTTGTTGCCATAGTAACACAGCTACCACTACCACTGTGTGTTGTTGCCATAGTAACACAGCTACCACTACCACTGTGTGTTGTTGCCACAGTAACACAGCTACCACTACCACTGTGTGTTGGTGCCATAGTAACACAGCTAATACTACCACTGTGTGTTGGTGCCATAGTAACACAGCTAACACTACCACTGTGTGTTGTTGCCACAGTAACACAGCTACGACTACCACTGTGTGTTGGTGCCATAATAACACAGCTACCACTACCACTGTGTGTTGTTACCATAGTAACACAGCTACCACTACCACTGTGTGTTGTTGCCATAGTAACACAGCTACCACTACCAATGTGTGTTGTTGCCATAGTAACACAGCTAACACTACCAATGTGTGTTGTTGCCATAGTAACACAGCTACCACTACCACTGTTTGTTGTTGCCATAGTAACACAGCTCCCACTACCACTGTGTGTTGTTGCCACAGTAACACAGCTACCACTACCACTGTGTGTTGTTGCCATAGTAACACAGCTAACACTACCACTGTGTGGTGTTGCCATAGTAACACAGCTACCACTACCACTGTGTGTTGTTGCCATAGTAACACAGCTACCACTACCACTGTGTGTTGTTGCCATAGTAACACAGCTACCACTACCACTGTGTGTTGTTGCCATAGTAACACAGCTACCACTACCACTGTGTGTTGGTGCCATAGTAACACAGCTAATACTACCACTGTGTGTTGGTGCCATAGTAACACAGCTACCACTACCACTGTGTGTTGTTGCCATAGTAACACAGCTACCACTACCACTGTGTGTGTTTTTTTCAGAAATAACAAAAACAAAGGCGCAGCTGTGCTTGAAACCCCGTTGATGTGACTTTCACAAAGAGTCAATAGTCCTTCCAGTTGTGTTGATCCTTCAAACCAAATGTATCATTTAATGCAAATAGTTTACTAACTGAGTGTGGTCACGTTAACGTGTGGTTGCATAAGTGTGAGTTGAGTTTGGGACATGTTTTACGTGCCTCATTGTGACTATCTGTTATTAACAGAGGGATTATTCCCACATTGGCACGTCGGCCTAATTCATTCAATTATGTTTTTTAAAAAAAGATGCCTGCTGCAATCTCTTCCGTCTTCAAAAGTCAAAATATGTACGTAGGTGAACGAGCCTAGCTTTTATGTCTGGCACTGAGTCTATGCCCTCGATGAGTAACAGACTAGGGTCTGTGCCCCAAATGTCACGTACACCGTTTACAATAGGTAGTAAAGGGTGTGGTGAAAGGCTTACTCAACACGGCCAGTACAAATATCCATATCAATATAATCAACAGCCTAATAAAAATGACAAGTAGTAGTAGAGACATGCATGGTAAGTAAACTGATATGTACACATTGATATTCAATATCAATGATGAATGTTAGGTATGACTGTATTTACAAATAGGCCTATGTAACAGTATAACTTTAGACCGTCCCCTCGCCCATACCCGGACACGAACCAGGGACCCTCTGCACACATCAACAACAGTCACCCTCGAAGCATCGTTACCCATCGCTCCACAAAAGCCGCGGCCCTTGCAGAGCAAGGGGGAACTACTACTTCAAGGTCTCAGAGCAAGTGACGTCACCGATTGAAACACTATTTAGCGCGCACCGCTAACTAAGCTAGCCGTTTCACATCCGTTACACCTATGAAGAGGGATAGTGTCTTGGTCGCGCAGTTGAATTAATATATAGGGAATAGGGAAGCATTTTGGGACCCATTCTAGTAGGGACCAGTATATGACTGTGTGTTTACAGTGACAAGTTCATCTACCGTCTTCGTCCCCGAAATAGAATCGTCTTGGAAATAACGAGCTCCAAAGATCCCATAGGTCATCAGCTTCAGAGAGGCCTGAAAGATGATTCCTCAGTAATCGATTCAGTGGGTTTTTAGCAAAGCCCCTCTTTTTTTCTCTCTCTCTACAGTATTCTCCCCAAACAGCCTCTCGACTATGATGTTAGCCTCAAGATCTTCAAGGTGTTGCCAGAGGCGTCATGCCTGTAGGGGGGCACAAGGGTATCCACAGTGGAGGAGGAGAGAGAGTGTAGATTTTAGCTGGCAGCGATGGGCAGGACTGTCAGAAGTTGTGTGTGTAAATTAATTTGATCAAGCCGTATATCCTATTGATTCCTTCCTTGGTTGAATCAATAAAACAGACATGTTTGGTTGTTTCTCTGTAATACTAGCCACCTAGACATTTATAACGTTTTTTTTTTTAGCTAGCCAGCTAGATAGGTTCCCAATCTCCCAACTTCTTAACCAGATACAAAGGCCATTTCAGACTTTCAATCAGGTGAAGAGTAGCTTGTCTAACTATCTTAGCTGGCCTGTTGGCAACATTGGTAGACTTTTAAAAAGCAAGCCATTAATAAACATACTGAATAAGACTTAATATTTTACCCAGATTTTAGCAGAGATGCAGAGAAGCATATTTTATTTCTATAAATAAAAAAATTTACCACCAGTATACAGACTGCTCAAGAGGTATGCTTTAGATATGCAGAAAAATACTTGGTTTTAATGTAATCTGGCACCTTACGATAATATCATTACATATATTTTTATTAAATATGATGCCATGATATCTGCCTGATGATGTGTGTTATGATCCCATGTAATGTGTTGTAATTTGGATGTAATATCCTAGGCATGTTAGTACAGTATATTGAGATGTGTGATTTACAACAGTCAAATTGACAGATACACTATATATACAAAAGTATGTGGACACCCCTTCAAATGAGTGGATTCAGCTATTTCAGCGACACCCGTTGCTGACAGGTGTATAAAATCACAGCCATGCAATCTCCATAGACAAACATTGGTATTAGAATGACCTTACTGAAGAGCTCAGTGACTTTCAACTTTCAACCTTTCCAACATGTCAGTTCGTCAAATTTCTGCTTTGCTTGAGCTGCCCCGGTCAGCTGTAAGTGCTGTTATTGTGAAGTGGAAACATCTAGGAGCAACAACGGCTCAGCCGTGAAGTGGTAGGCCACAAAAATTCACAGAAAGGGACTGCCGAGTGCTGAAGTGAGTAGCGTGTAACAATCGTTTGTATTCAAACTGTTCCAAACTGCCACTGGAAACAACGTCAGCACTATAACTGTTCGTTGGGAGGTTCATGAAAAGCCTAAGATCACCATGCGCAATGCCAAGCGTTGGCTGGAGTGGTGTAAAGCTCGCCGCCATTGGAGGAGTGGAAATGCATTCTCTGGCAGACCGGCAAATCTTGGTTTGGCGGATGTCAGGAGAACGCTACCTGCCCCAATGCATAGTGCCAACTGTAAAGTTTGGTGGAGGAGGAATAATGGTCTGGGGCTGTTTTTCATGGTTTGGGCCCCTTAGTTCCAGTGAAGGGAAATCTTAACGCTACAGCAATGTCATTCTAGATGATTCTGTGCTTCTAACTTTGTGGCAACCAGTTTCAGCATGACAATGCCCCCATGCACAAAGCAAGGTCCACACAGAAATGGTTTGTCAAGATCGGTGTGGAAGAACTTGACTGGCCTGCACAGAGCCCTGACCACAATCACATCGAACACCTTTGGGATGAATTGGAACACCGACTGTGAGCCAGGGTTAATTGCCCAACATCAGTGCCTGACTTCACTAATGCTCTTGTGGCTGAATGGAAGGAAGTCCCCACAGCAATGTTCCTACATCTAGTGGAAAGCCTTCCCAGAAGAGTGGATGCTGTTATAGCAACAAAGCGGGGACCAACTCCATATTAATGCCCATGATTTTTGGAATGAGATGTTTGACTTGCTGGTGTCCACAATACTTTTGGTGTATTTATGAAGGTCAGAACACATGATACTACACTTTAATAAAGACTCTATTGACCACCGGTGCGTCAATCTAAGTAACATACTATAAAAATCCCCATCAATTTAACCTGATATCAGTTTTGCATTCTGCATTAGGGGGCAGGTAGCCTAGTGATTAGAGCGTGGACTTGTAAACCAACGGTTGCAAGATTGAATCCCTGAGCTGACAAGGTAAATATCAGTCGTTCTGCCCCTGAACAAGGCTGTTAACCCACTATTCCCAAACTGTCATTGAAAACGAGAATTTGTTCTTAACTGACTTGCCTAGTTAAATAAAGGTAAAATAAACATTTGCGGTGGAATGTGGCTGAGCTACAACAGTGTTTGTTCAGACCATGTAACATCCTGAATATTGGTCTTCTCCTGAAAACGGATATAGTGTCTGAACGGTTTGGCCTATAAACTAATATGACCACACAAGGGTCACTGGACTCGTCTGAAGGTAACCGGTACAGTTTCCAAAATTAGTAGAAGTATGTCTACCCCCCCCCCAGAAAAAGGGATGAAATATGTGTAAAACATCCTGAGCTTTCTTATCTCCTGTTGTAGATATAGGACAGTTAAACACCTTCCTTATGATGCACAGTGTGTTTGGACTCTCTTTCTTATCTCCTGTTGTAGATATAGGACAGTTAAACACCTTCCTTATGATGCACAGTGTGTTTGGACTGTCTTTCTTATCTCCTGTTGCAGATATAGGACAGTTAAACACCTTCCTTATGATGCACAGTGTGTTTGGACTGTCTTTCTTATCTCCTGTTGTAGATATAGGACAGTTAAACACCTTCCTTATGATGCACAGTGTGTTTGGACTGTCTTTCTTATCTCCTGTTGTAGATATAGGACAGTTAAACACCTTCCTTATGATGCACAGTGTGTTTGGACTGTCTTTCTTATCTCCTGTTGTAGATATAGGACAGTTAAACACCTTCCTTATGATGCACAGTGTGTTTGGACTGTCTTTCTTATCTCCTGTTGTAGATATAGGACAGTTAAACACCTTCCTTATGATGCACAGTGTGTTTGGACTGTCTTTTTTGGGCCATTTATTCATGTGTTATTCAATGCGTTTCTGTGGGATTTGGTACTAAAGGCCAAATTTTATGTTTTTACTTTTGCATCGTTTGCTTTTTACACAACAAGCTGCCATCCTTTGAGGTCACTGTGTAGGATGGCAGTGCGTTTATAGAAAGTCGAGATATTTCTGTCTAAATGTTTGTTCGTACTGTAGTTTCACTCTACCAACAGCATCCTATGTGAACCATGTAAACCACAGTATGTTTCCCTGAAGCCACATCAAGGACGTGCTTCTATCTTCAAATGTGTAACTGGAGTTAATATAAAAATATTGGCGTTCTTGCAGGAGGAAAGGATAATTGCTGAATGTAGCTACTGTTCAGGTTAACACCATAGAGGACTAAATATTGTCTTATAAAACTATAAAATAAATCAACGTAATAATCTGTAACGTTAGCAAGTTTGTGTATGTGAACTTGTTCATTAAGTTGTCTTGGCTAAGTGAGCCGAAAAGTCATTATGATATAGATTTAAAGGAGTTAAAGATTAAATCCTCATTAGAAAAATCATTATGATATAGATTTAAGGGAGTTAAAGATTAAATCCTCATTAGAAAAATCATCATGATATAGACTTAAGGGCGTTAAAGATTAAATCCTCATTAGAAAAATCATTATGATATAGATTTAAGGGAGTTAAAGATTAAATCCTCATTAGAAAAATCATTATGATATAGATTTAAGGGAGTTAAAGATTAAATCCTCATTAGAAAAATCATTATGATATAGACTTAAGGGCGTTAAAGATTAAATCCTCATTAGAAAAATCATTATGATATAGACTTAAGGGAGTTAAAGATTAAATCCTCATTAGAAAAATCATTATGATATAGACTTAAGGGCGTTAAAGATTAAATCCTCATTAGAAAAATCATTATGATATAGATTTAAGGGAGTTAAAGATTAAATCCTCATTAGAAAAATCATTATGATATAGACTTAAGGGCGTTAAAGATTAAATCCTCATTAGAAAAATCATTATGATATAGATTTAAGGGAGTTAAAGATTAAATCCTCATTAGAAAAATCATTATGATATAGATTTAAGGGAGTTAAAGATGAAATCCTCATTAGAAAAATCATTATGATATAGATTTAAGGGAGTTAAAGATTAAATCCTCATTAGAAAAATCATTATGATATAGATTTAAGGGAGTTAAAGATTAAATCCTCATTAGAAAAATCATTATGATATAGATTTAAAGGAGTTAAAGATTAAATCCTCATTAGAAAAATCATTATGATATAGACTTAAAGGAGTTAAAGATTAAATCCTCATTAGAAAAATCATTATGATATAGACTTAAAGGAGTTAAAGATTAAATCCTCATTAGAAAAATCATTATGATATAGATTTAAAGGAGTTAAAGATTAAATCCTCATTAGAAAAATCATTATGATATAGACTTAAAGGAGTTAAAGATTAAATCCTCATTAGAAAAATCATTATGATATAGATTTAAAGGAGTTAAAGATTAAATCCTCATTAGAAAAATCATTATGATATAGACTTAAAGGAGTTAAAGATTAAATCCTCATTAGGGGAAACAACTGTTTGCATCAGCACTTTTGTTATTGCTTTTGTTTTGCTGTTGAAACGGAGGAGAGGAGCCTCCGGCAGCGATGTAACAAATCATCTGCAGTACACATTCTGCTGTTCTATTCCGCGCGCAACAATGCTAGTTATTTACAGTCATTTCTTTGTTGTTATAATAGCCCAAACGGACATGGCAGTTTTAGCAATGAAGGATTCCTGCTTTAAGGCTGGCTGGACAGGTGTGTTTATGTCTAGGTGAGCTATACCAGTCATTATGATATAGATTTAGGCTGTATGTGTGATGTTATTCTGGTTGGCTCAAGTGCCAAAATAATCCAAGGCAGCCATGTTAGGAATGTGGCCAACCAAGCTTCAGAACATATTCTAAAAACAAGTGTGGAACAAAGGTAGCTGGCATTTGGTTTGTGATTTCAAGGTAATGTCTCAGTTGAGGGTACAGCCAGGCTAAACACACAAAAAGAGGCCTGGAGGATTCTACTGTGACGTGTTTCTAAGGGTTGTCAGGGCGAGTGTCAACGCTATGGGAGTTGGGGGAGGGGCCTCTCCCTCTCTGTGTTACATAACACACACCTAGCACCATGTTGTCACATCAATCTGAACCATAACATAGTCTAGCACCCTGTCGTCACATCAATCTGAACCATAACATAGCCTTGCACCCTGTTGTCACATCAATCAGAACCAATGCCAATGGTTCTTCTTTGTCTAATTGTGCTGAAAAGCACAAAAACACCCCCCCCCCATCCAAGATCAGCTGTAGGCATTGGCCTGGTTCCCTTCCGGGCGTCTTCCTTTTAGTCATCATTAGTTTGAATAGCCCCTGTCTGGGAGTAATGGGCTTTAGCTCTTATTACCTGCACACACACAATACTGCTGTGTTGATATATACCTTTCTGTGATGCTCCCAGGCATAGAGAACAGTCAGGCTCTCTTAGTCAAACACAGCTGATGTGTTTGTGTTGCAGGATGCCACGTAACTTTTTCCGTAGTATGTTAGAAAGCTTTACACGGTATACACTGTCGTACAGTGCCTTGCGAAAGTATTCGGCCCCCTTGAACTTTGCGACCTTTTGCCACATTTCAGGCTTCAAACATAAAGATATGAAACTGTATTTTTTTGTGAAGAATCAACAACAAGTGGGACACAATCATGAAGTGGAACGACATTTATTGGATATTTCAATTTTTTTTAACAAATCAAAAACTGAAAAATTGGGCGTGCAAAATTATTCAGCCCCTTTACTTTCAGTGCAGCAAACTCTCTCCAGAAGTTCAGTGAGGATCTCTGAATGATCCAATGTTGACCTAAATGACTAATGATGATAAATACAATCCACCTGTGTGTAATCAAGTCTCCGTATAAATGCACATGCACTGTGATAGTCTCAGAGGTCCGTTAAAAGCGCAGAGAGCATCGTGAAGAACAAGGAACACACCAGGCAGGTCCGAGATACTGTTGTGAAGAAGTTTAAAGCCGGATTTGGATACAAAAAGATTTCCCAAGCTTTAAACATCCCAAGGAGCACTGTGCAAGCGATAATATTGAAATGGAAGGAGTATCAGACCACTGCAAATCTACCAAGACCTGGCTGTCCCTCTAAACTTTCAGCTCATACAAGGAGAAGACTGATCAGAGATGCAGCCAAGAGGCCCATGATCACTCTGGATGAACTGCAGAGATCTACAGCTGAGGTGGGAGACTCTGTCCATAGGACAACAATCAGTCGTATATTGCACAAATCTGGCCTTTATGGAAGAGTGGAAAGAAGAAAGCCATTTCTTAAAGATATCCATAAAAAGTGTTGTTTAAAGTTTGCCACAAGCCACCTGGGAGACACACCAAACATGTGGAAGAAGGTGCTCTGGTCAGATGAAACCAAAATTGAACCCTTTGGCAACAATGCAAAACATTATGTTTGGCGTAAAAGCAACACAGCTCATCACCCTGAACACCATCCCCACTGTCAAACATGGTGGTGGCAACATCATGGTTTGGGCCTGCTTTTCTTCAGCAGGGACAGGGAAGATGGTTAAAATTTAATGGGAAGATGGATGGAGCCAAATACAGGACCATTCTGGAAGAAAACCTGATGGAGTCTGCAAAAGACCTGAGACTGGGACGGAGATTTGTCTTCCAACAAGACAATGATCCAAAACATAAAGCAAAATCTACAATGGAATGGTTCAAAAATAAACATATCCAGGTGTTAGAATGGCCAAGTCAAAGTCCAGATCTGAATCCAATCGAGAATCTGTGGAAAGAACTGAAAACTGCTGTTCACAAATGCTCTCCATCCAACCTCACTGAGCTCGAGCTGTTTTGCAAGGAGGAATGGGAAAAAGTTCAGTCTCTCGATGTGCAAAACTGATAGAGACATACCCCAAGCGACTTACAGCTGTAATCGCAGCAAAAGGTGGCGCTACAAAGTATTAACTTAAGGGGGCTGAATAATTTTGCACGCCCAATTTTTCAGTTTTTGATTTGTTAAAAAAGTTTGAAATATCCAATAAATGTCGTTCCACTTCATGATTGTGTCCCACTTGTTGTTGATTCTTCACAAAAAAATACAGTTTTATATCTTTATGTTTGAAGCCTGAAATGTGGCAAAAGATCGCAAAGTTCAAGGGGGCCGAATACTTTCGCAAGGCACTGTACATACAACTCTGTAGCATCATATTCCAGGCAGTGTCTTGTCTTATGAAACACAGAGAACAGGGGAGAGAGAACAGGCCTACAAAAACAACAGCTGGATCAGAGCTGGAACAAAAACCAACCTGTCCAAAATGTTATTTGTTTCTGTTGATTGTCATGGTTTTCAAAGCCAATCGTTCAGAAATGAGCCCTTTTATGTTTGCAGCCAAGCTGTTTGAGTTTCCCCGGGAAAGGAATTGTTAAGCACAGTCTTTCAATGCATGCTGAGAGGCCTTGCGAGCGCAATAAGCTGGGACACATTGGACGGGTACGTGAGGACGTGTATAGATTGGACACTGATATTGTAGAACCACACACACACACACACTCATCCCAGAATTGGGGACAAAAGGGGACTTTATTAAATTAACAAGTCATCAGTGAGTTCAATCTCAAACTGTGTTACGTGAACATCATCTGGGTGATCAGTTGGATATGGGAAAGCTCATATAGCCTAGGTAGTGGCAGGTAGCCTAATGTTTAGAGTGTTGGGCCTGTAACTGAAAGGTTGCTAGATCAAATCCCTGAGCTGACAAAATCTGTTGTTCTGCCCCCTGAACAAGGCAGTTAACCCACTGTTCCTAGGCTGTCATTGTAAATAAGAATTTGTTCTTAACTGACTTGCCGAGTTAAAGAATAAAATATTGAAATACTGTATCTAGGGTTACGGTCCCAGCATTGTAGCTTACACAGAGGAACTCACTCTACTGGGACAGCAAGTGCTTAGACTGAACCACTGAGAGTTCCCAGTCCCCTTAGCCCAGGGTTAACAGGTGAAATGAGGATGTTTTCTTTTTGACACTGAGACCTTTGGGTCTGTGAAATTGTTACTTTACAGGTGCCAGGTAAGTTTGACCAGGCTCTGGTCAAAAGTAGTGCACTAAATAGGGAATAGGGTGCTATGTGGGATTTAGCCCTAGGAAAATGATTTACTCTTCAGTACTCAGTCTCAGAAACTTACCTGCCATTTGTAAAGTAGCAATTCCACTTATTTCGGACCCAAAGGCCTCAACACCAAAGAGAAAACAACATCCTTGTAGTGCTTTTAAACACTGCATTTGCTAGGTCTTAGACACTAGCAAATGTTCTCACGCAGTTACCAATATTAACAAGCATAGGAAGTAGGACATTGACCTTGGTGTTGTTGAGAATGACAAACTGTGTTCTGTGTCAGGGCAGCTTCATTCATCCCTGTTCTTACTATAGCTATAGTAGTACTATAACTAAGCTCCAATACTACAGCACGAATCCCACATGCTTGTACTTTCTGTTCGTCTCAGCACCACACAAATACTGTCTGAGGACCTCATCTAGAATTATCTGGTTTGTTAAAAGAATGTATTTGGAATGTATTTGGAATGTATTTGGAATGTATTTGAAATGTATTTGGAATGTATTTGAAATGTATTTGGAATGTATTTGGAATGTATTTGGAATGTATTTGAAATGTATTTGGAATGTATTTGAAATGTATTTGGAATGTATTTGAAATGTATTTGGAATGTATTTGAAATGTATTTGAAATGTATTTGGAATGTATTTGGAATGTATTTGAAATGTATTTGGAATGTATTTGGTTCCATGTTATTTAGTTCCATGCTCATTGTATTGTAAACACTTCCAACCTCCTGCTCCAGTTCTATTCCTTCACTGGTCCTGCTGGGGTTTTAGGAAGAGCTGGAGGTAAACAAGGAAGTAAATGAACTTCAGACTGTACTGTACTGTAAATAGCCTCACTGTGTGTTGGTGGAGGGAAGAGGAGAACAGGAAGTTACCTTCAGGGTTGTTGTTGTGGTTCAATGTTCTCTACAGAATTAATTACACTTTGCATATTGTGTAGTGTATATTTAGGACAATTAAAAACACACAAATAATTGGGTTATGTCACGCGGTGGAAAAGTGACATAATCTAAGGATATCTTGAATGTTTTGTGACAACCACATTGACTGCACATGGCATTGACAATCTGAAATATTTCCTAGGAAGAGACTATTAAGGTTGGTAGCTAAAATAGTGAAAAAGCTGGCTGCATGACGACTGCTACATAAATTATCTTCTATAGGCTTCGGGGGGATTTCCGATGTTTCAATAAGCTTGGAGCCAAAACCATAGAATCATCCAGAACCCTAAAAACCATACATAGAAATGTAAGCCCTAGCTTGATCTGAATCTGAATGTTTGGATCCATATTGCTAGGTGGGGAAGGCTGTCTGGAAGATTAATGTTGCTAGGTGGGGAAGGCAGGCTGGAAGGTCCATGTTGCTAGGTGGGGAAGGCAGGCTGGAAGATTACTGTTGCTGGGTGGGGAAGGCAGGCTGGAAGGTTCATGTTGCTAGGTGGGGAAGGCAGGCTGGAAGATTAATGTTGCTAGGTGGGGAAGGCAGGCTGGAAGATTAATGTTGCTAGGTGGGGAAGGCAGGCTGGAAGGTCCATGTTGCTAGGTGGGGAAGGCAGGCTGGAAGGTTCATGTTGCTAGGTGGGGAAGGCAGGCTGGAAGATTACTGTTGCTAGGTGGGGAAGGCAGGCTGGAATATTAATGTTGCTAGGTGGGGAAGGCAGGATGGAAGATTATTGTTGCTAGGTGGGGAAGGCAGGCTGGAAGGTCCATGTTGCTGGGTGGGGAAGGCAGGCTGGAAGATTAATGTTGCTAGGTGGGGAAGGCTGGCTGGAAGGCTGTCTGGAAGATCCATGTTACTGGGTGGGGAAGGCAGGCTGGAAGGCTGTCTGGAAGATCCATGTTACTGGGTGGGGAAGGCTGGCTGGAAGGCTGTCTGGAAGATCCATGTTACTGGGTGGGGAAGGCAGGCTGGAAGGCTGTCTGGAAGATCCATGTTACTGGGTAGGGAAGGCTGGCTGGAAGGTTGTCTGGAAGATCCATGTTACTGGGTGGGGAAGGCAGGCTGGAAGATTAATGTTGCTAGGTGGGGAAGGCAGGCTGGAAGGTTCATGTTGCTAGGTGGGGAAGGCAGGCTGGAAGATTACTGTTGCTAGGTGGGGAAGGCAGGCTGGAAGATTAATGTTGCTAGGTGGGGAAGGCAGGCTGGAAGATTACTGTTGCTAGGTGGGGAAGGCAGACTGGAAGATCCATGTTGCTAGGTGGGGAAGGCAGGCTGGAAGATTAATGTTGCTAGGTGGGGAAGGCAGGCTGGAAGATTACTGTTGCTAGGTGGGGAAGGCAGGCTGGAAGGACCATGTTGCTGGGTGGGGAAGGCAGGCTGGAAGATTACTGTTGCTAGGTGGGGAAGGCAGGCTGGAAGATTAATGTTGCTAGGTGGGGAAGGCAGGCTGGAAGGTCCATGTTGCTGGGTGGGGAAGGCAGGCTGGAAGATTAATGTTGCTAGGTGGGGAAGGCTGGCTGGAAGGCTGTCTGGAAGATCCATGTTACTGGGTGGGGAAGGCAGGCTGGAAGGCTGTCTGGAAGATCCATGTTACTGGGTGGGGAAGGCTGGCTGGAAGGCTGTCTGGAAGATCCATGTTACTGGGTAGGGAAGGCTGGCTGGAAGGTTGTCTGGAAGATCCATGTTACTGGGTGGGGAAGGCAGGCTGGAAGGTCTATGTTACTGGGTGGGGAAGGCAGGCTGGAAGGTCTATGTTACTGGGTGGAGAAGGCTGTCTGGAAGGCTGTCTGGAAGATCCATGTTACTGGGTGGGGAAGGCTGGCTGGAAGGCTGGATGTGTTATTGGCAAGTTCAGTCAGATTCTCTCTGCTGTCTCGTCTTATTTTCCTGTTGGCCGGCGTCACCACTGGGAGCAGGGAACAAATCAGTCACCCCTAGGAAAAGCTCACTGGATGCCTCTCCACACAAATAATTTATAAATATAGCGACTAGCTTATAAATTCTAAATATAGTGACTAGCTAATAAGTTATAAATATAGTGACTAGCTAATAAGTTATAAATATATGACTAGCTAATAAGTTATGAATATAGTGACTAGCTAATAAATTATAAATATAGCAACTAGCTAATAAGTAAAAAATATAGTGACTAGCTAATAAATGATAACTATAGCAACTAACTAATAAGTTAAAAATATAGTGACTAGCTGGCGAGGCCGGTGAGTTTCTCTTCCTGTCATGCAGCCAGAGATCAGATCCAGACTACACTATTTTCGCATCCCAAAATGGCACCCTATTCTGTATATAGTGCCCATAGGGCTCTACTAAAACGCAGTGCACTATATAGAGAATAGGGTGTCATTTGGGACAATCCCTGTGGTCTATAGAGTATGTCTTCTCCCACTGTGTCTATTTAAAGGGTGTCTGCCCTGGAGGCATGTCCTGATGTCTATTATGCATCAGTGGGGATGTGATGAGCAGTTGAACACATAGGAAGATATGCACACAACAACAACAACAACAACAACAATCTATGACAAGAACAGATAAAGGTAAATACTGTAGTAGCACCGTTTCTATTGTGTCTACAGGGATCCATCTATTTCCATACAAATTAACATGATTTCAATGCACACGCGGGCGGGCACACACACACACACACACACACACACACACACACACACACACGTCAGTCTACCATATGCATGCTTTGGCGTATATGAGTCATAGAGACTCCATTTTTCCCACAGGCAGAATGTCCTAGGAAAGAACCTGTTTTGTATCATTAGAAGACTTGCAACATATTCTACATTTCCCCAAATGTATTTCTCATAAAGGCAGATTGGGCAATTTATTTGAAAACAAATGGCATTTATTTCACAACAGGGGTTCCCATTATACCAGTCCCTATATATAACATACAACAATCTCAATCTGTCACAAACCAGCAAACCAGTTAAGCTCAATAGAAAACGCCTTAAGAGAAGGTCGTGTGAATGCTCACTTAGACATCAACTTAAATGACATTGAATTTTATTGAATTGGACTGGAAACCCATCAGAGCAAACAGTATGACACATGTTTTATTTTTTATTAGAGACGATTATCAAAAAAACATTTGGTGTGTTTATTTCCCTGTTCTGTCTGGCTTTCTCTGGCGCCTCGGACAGGGAAACTATCTCTTGAACAAATGGGTGTGAACTTGTTTTTATTAGGGCATGTCAGAGTAACATAACTCACAGTCTGGCACTTATCTGTGCCAGGAGAGATGATATTATAGCGCATGGTGATGATACTGTTGATCACAGTTCAACGTAAGGCCTACCTTATCCCCAGGGCTTGTGTGTACCCAGCTGGCACCCTATTCCCTATTTAGTGCACTACTTTTGACAAAATAGGATGCCATTTTGGATGATGCCTCCATCACAGTCCCATGCCTTTCTTTTGTCACATTTCAATATACGGGCACTGTCTCAATATATCTTTCTCAAATCATTTTAAGCATTTATCTACAGGTGCAGAGTCAGACATGTTGGTTCCAGGAACTCAGCCAGGAACTCCTCTGCTAAAAACTCTTCAGCCAGGAACTCCTCAGCCAGGAACTCCTCAGCCAGGAACTCCTCATCCAGGAACTCCTCAGCCAGGAACTCATCCAGGAACTCAGCCAGGAACTCAGCTAGTATCTCCTCAGCCAGGAACTCATCCAGGAACTCCTCAGCCAGGAACTCAGCCAGGAACTCTTCACTCCTCCACCAGGAAAGTGGTGCTCGCTTATTGTGTAATAGATTCAGTAGGTGTTATCTGCACAACATCTCTCAGTGTGTCAAAGTCCTCACATTTGATTATTTACAATGAATTGATTGTTACAAATACCTGTTTGACACATTATTTAACACAATGTCGTGGATTCAACTTCATTCAGAGAAATGTAATGAATCATTATCTGTTTACTACTAAGGTATACCATTAAAACATATAATTGTATAGTGAGACGCATTTACGTCCGAGGTTTAGGAGTGGGAGAACACACAGTGTGTTTACTCTAGCATCCTGTAATGAGAGAAATTCTCCCACACCCGTCTGTCTCCCAGCGGCTCCCACTAGAGAGAGAGAGAGAGAGAGAGAGAGAGAGAGAGAGAGAGAGAGAGAGAGAGAGAGAGAGAGAGAAAGATAGAAGTGAGTGCAGAGAGAAAGAGCGAGTAGGACACAGTGTTCTCTGAGGAGTTTACGGCCTTCCTGTGGTTTCTCGGGTTGTGAACTTGAAAGGGCTGCATTTAGAAGTGCCAAGCTGAGCCCACGTATTGGATAACAGACACTAGTATATGACTCCATGCAGCTAGCTACGCTACATACATTTAGAGGTGCCAGGGTAAGGCTTAGACAACGCAGAGTAGATGACCACGTGCAGCTAGCTATCCTGCAGATGGTTAACATGCCAGGTTAAGGCTTACAAAACAACAGAGTAGACTACTATTCATCCCATCATTGTAAATTTAAATAAAGTTTAATAAAAATATATATATAATAAAAAATAATCATTTATACACCTATAGCTGTGTGTATTAGATAACGCAGCAGAGAAGGCCTAGAAGACTCCATGTCGCTAGCTGGGCTCAGGTCGAAGGATTATTACAGTGGAAATGCCACCCCTGTTTGTTTACCTGACTTTATAAAACACATGTTGGCCTCAGATGGCAGAGAAGTCTTCCCTACGTACCACGGGCAACACACACCTTTTCTTAGAAACACTTGTACAGATGTAGGATCTTAATTTGATCACTCTTTTATTGCTGACAATTTTCCTGTACCGGAGGAAACTTGTGTTTTATTCAAGGTTTTAAAAAGGGTTCTAAAGTTTGTTTTGCCCTAATGAAAAATGTATCAACCCCTATGAAAAATTACATTCATTATAATCTACATAATAATTCACATTTTTCACATCCTGTTGCTGCAGAATAATTTTCCCGCTGTCGCAAACTGGATCAAATTAAGATGATACATCTGTTTTACCACACAACCCATTCATATTTTCCTCTTCAAGTTTCTATAATATAAGAGACGACAAGAGTAAGACCATGTGTTTCGTCTGCGATACCCAACAAAAATATGAAATGGCTTAGCATTTAATACACTAATCCACAGCTGGAGAAGAGTTCACATTTCCTCTTGGTTTAGGGTCTCACTGTCACAATGCTAAACACATGTTATGAAATGCTGCTATGGAACCAAATGTATTTAGAGGGGAAGAAGGCTACTGCATTAAAAGTTGCTATAATAATACCATATTTAATTATAATTTTATTTTATAGTCTTATTTCAGTATAGAAGTGATGCACAGTAAGTCCTTGTATAAAATGTGATGCAATAATACAAAGCATATTTTAACAGATTATTATTGCAACTTTAATTCAACTTTATGTGATTCATTAAAGGTCAATTGAGTCACACGTATCTTACTGAATAAATTGTTCTTTCTAGCTAGCATCATAAGCTTTTCTATCTCTTATTTATGCAACATGTAGGACTTGAATGTCAACCAGTCTCAGCCCTGAAGGCTGTGAATATAGAATGTTTTAAATTCTGCTATTTCCTCTGAATAGGTTCATTGGTTTAATTAATTGCTTAGAATAGCCAAACAACCTTAAATACACAACCAATCATTACAGTTAAGTTACTTAATAACTGACCCCAAAGCTGGTCTGCGGTGGCAGGTAGCTTAGTGGTTAAGATCATTGGGCCTGTAACCGAAAAGTCTTTGGTTTGAATCCTCAGTCCAACAAAGTGGAAAAAAATCTGCCGTTCTGCCCTTGAGTAAAGCAGTGAACCCCCAACAACTACTCCCCGGGTGACTATGATGTCCTGGACCTCTCTGGTTCAGACAGGTTGGGTTAAATGCGGACGACACATTTTGGTTGAATGCATTCAGTTGTGCAACTGACATTCACATTAAACCTTAGGAAGCAAAAAAAAAACAGAAGAAGTAAAATAGCAAATGATTGCATTGACATTCTCATTCAAACCTATGAGGTGCAATTTGGTGATTTGAATTGTTTTGTAAGGAAGTCCTTCACAGACATTGTATTGCATAACATCTGTTTAATGCTAGTTATGACACAACACTTTGTGGTTAACACTCACACACTGGAATTGTACTACCTTCTGAGGACAAGGTAGTACACATAAATCAACAAGATAGTACACATACGGTAAATCAACGAGGTAGTACACAAAAATCAACGAGGTAGTACACATAAATCGACGAGGTAGTATAAATAAATCAACGAGGTAGTGCACATACGGTAAATCAACGAGGTAGTACACATAACTCAACGAGGTAGTACACATACGGTAAATCAACGAGGCAGTACACATACGGTAAATCAACGAGGTAGTACACATACGGTAAATCAACGAGGCAGTACACATACGGTAAATCAACGAGGTAGTACACATAAATCAACGAGGTAGTACATATAAATCAACAAAGTAGTACTGTAACGGCGTTCTTCGTTTGTCGAAAGAGAGTCGGACCGAAATGCAGCGTGGTGGTTAATCATGATCTTTAATGAGGAAATGGTGACGATAAATGAAATAACTAATAAATACAAAAAACAACAAACGGAACGTGAAACTTATTACAGCCTATCTGGTGAAACTACACAGAGACAGGAACAATCACCCACGAGAGACAAAGCGAAACTCAAGCTACCTAAATACGGTTCCCAATCAGAGGCAACGAGAATCACCTGACAGCTGATTGAGAACCGCCTCAGGCAGCCAAGCCTATACAACACCCCTAATCAGCCGCGATCCCAAATACAACAAACCCCAATACGAAATACAACACGTAAACCCCTGTCACACCCTGGCCTGACCAAATATATAACGAAAACACAAAACACTAAGACCAAGGCGTGACAGAACCCCCCCCCCCCCAAGGTGCGGACTCCCGGACGCTGGCGGATCTGGAAGATTCAGGTTGACTAGCAGATCTGGAAGATTCTGGTTGACTGGCGGATCTAGCTGCTCTATGCAGACTGACAGCTCTGACTGCTCCATGCAGGCTGACAGCTCCTTGCAGACTGGCAGCTCTTTGCAGACTGACAGCTCTGACTGCTCCATGCAGGCTGACAGCTCCTTGCAGACTGACAGCTCCTTGCAGACTGGCAGCTTCTTGCAGACTGACAGCTCTGACTGCTCCACGCAGGCTGACAGCTCCTTGCAGACTGGCAGCTCCTTGCAGACTGGCAGCTCCTTGCAGACTGGCAGCTCCTTGCAGACTGACAGCTCCTTGCAGACTGACAGCTCCTTGCAGACCTGCAGCTCCTTGCAGACTGGCAGCTCCTTGCAGACTGACAGCTCTGGCTGCTTCATGCAGACTGACAGCTCCTTGCAGACTGGCAGCTCCTTGCAGACTGACAGCTCCTTGCAGACTGGCAGCTCCTTGCAGACTGGCAGCTCCTTGCGGACTGGCAGCTCCTTGCAGACTGGCAGCTCCTTGCAGACTGAGAGCTCCATGCAGACTGACAGCTCCCTGCAGACTGGCAGCTCTTTGCAGACTGACAGCTCTAACTGCTCCATGCAGGCTGACAGCACCCTGCAGACTGGCAGCTCAGGCTGCTTCAAACAGGCAGGAGGCTCCGGCAGTGCTGTAGAGAAGGAAGGCTCTGATAGTGCTGAACAGGCGGGAGACTCCGACAGCCCAGGAGAGGAGGAAAACGCTGGCTGCGCTGAACAGGCGGGAGACTCCGACAGCGCAGGAGGGAAGGAAGGCTCTGGCTGTGCTGAACAGGCGGGGAGACTCCGACAGAGCAGGAGAGGCGAGGCGCACTGTAGGCCTGATGCGTGGTGCGGGCACTGGTGATACTGGAGCGAGGACACGCACAGGAAGCCTGGTGCGGGGAGCTGCTACCGGAGGACTGGTGTGTGGAGGTGGCTCTGGATAGACCGGACCGTGCAGGCGCACTGGAGCTCTTGAGCACCGAGCCTGCCCAAGCTTACCTGGCTCGATGCCCACTCTAGCCCGGCAAATACGAAGGGCTGGTATGAACCGTACCGGGCTATGCACCCGCACTGGAGACACCGTGTGCTCACTAGCATAACACGGTGCCTGCCCGGTCTCTTTAGCCCACCGGAAAGCACAGGGAGTTTGCGCAGGTCTCCTACCTGGCATAGCCATACTCCCTGTAAGCCCCCCCCCCCAATAATTTTTTGGGGTTGTTTCTCGGGCTTCCTTGCCAACCGTGTTCCCTCGTATCGCCGGCTCCTATCTCCTGCTGCCTCTGCTTCCTCCTTGGGGCGGCGATATTCACCAGGCTGAGCCCAGGGTCCTCTTCCGTCTAATATCATCTCCCAAGACCAGAAGTCCTTATATCGCTGCTCCTCATGATTAACAGGGAGAGTTGGCTCAGGTCTGACTCCTGACTCTGCCACTCTCTCCCTGAGCCCCCCCCAATACATTTTTTGGGGTGACTTTCGGGTTTCGCTCTGCGCCGCCGTGTTTTCCTTTTCGACTCCATTCGCCTATAGCCTTCTTCGCACTGCTCAAGCGAATCCCATGCGGGCTCCTGCACTCTCTCTGGGTCGGCCGCCCACCTGTCGATTTCTTCCCACGTCGTATACTCCATGCAATTGCTGTCCATAACGTCCTCCCATGTCCATTCCTCCTTTCGCTTTTCCTGCGGTCGCTGCCTGTAACCACGCCGCTCGGTCCGTGTGTGGTGGGTGATTCTGTAACGGCGTTCTTCGTTTGTCGAAAGAGAGTCGGACCGAAATGCAGCGTGGTGGTTAATCATGATCTTTAATGAGGAAATGGTGACGATACATGAAATAACTAATAAATACAAAAAACAACAAACGGAACGTGAAACCTAATACAGCCTATCTGGTGACACAACACAGAGACAGGAACAATCACCCACGAAAGACAAAGCGAAACTCAAGCTACCTAAATACGGTTCCCAATCAGAGGCAACGAGAATCACCTGACAGCTGATTGAGAACCGCCTCAGGCAGCCAAGCCTATACAACACCCCTAATCAGCCGCGATCCCAAATACAACAAACCCCAATACGAAATACAACACGTAAACCCCTGTCACACCCTGGCCTGACCAAATATATAACGAAAACACAAAACACTAAGACCAAGGCGTGACAAGTACACATAAATCAACGAGGTAGCACACATAAATCAACGAGGTAGTACACATAAATCAACAAAGTAGTACACATTAATCAACGAGGCAGTACACATAACTCAACCTGGTAGTACATATACGGTAAATCAACGAGGCAGTACACACATAACTCAACGAGGTAGTACACATAAATCAACGAGGTAGTACACATACGGTAAATCAACGAGGTAGTACACATAAATCAACGAGGTAGTACGCATACGGTAAATCAACGAGGTAGTACACATAAATCAACGAGGCAGTACACATACGGTAAATCAACGAGGTAGTATACATAACTCAACAAGGTAGTACACATAAATCAACGAGGTAGTAAACATAAATCAACGAGGTAGTACACATAAATCAACGAGGTAGTACACATAACTCAACAAGGTAGTACACATACGGTAAATCAACGAGGTAGTACACATAAATCAATGAGGTAGTACACATAAATCAACGAGGTAGTACACATAAATCAACGAGGTAGTACTGATTTGTGGAGGGGGAAAAAATCTAAATGACAATGTCATCCTTCCACAATATATTTCTGTTTCTCTGCACATGTCACGTGTGCTCCCTCTCCGGCCTCTATGTCACCAGGCTACTCGTTATGGCGCACACCTGTCACCATCGTTACGTGCACCTGCGAGTCGTCAGACTCACCTGGACTCCACAAGCTCGACAGGCTGCCATGCCTCAGCTGGTGAACAGGTTCCCGTGCCTCGACCGAGACAACCGGGGAGGTCTCAGCCGGCTCATCAGGCTCTCATGCCTCAGCCGGTTTGTCAGTTCTGACCGGTCCGCTCCGGATCCCCGGGATCGCCCTTTTGGTTGACATCCTGCGGCTGGAGCCTTGCGCCGGGGAGGGGGTACCGTCACGTATGACCTCTTTCCAGCACTCTAGGTCACCATGTTCCCGCGTCTCAGCCGGACTGACAGGTTTCCTAACACCTCAGCGGAGGTGACCAGTCATAATAACAACAATAATAATAACAGTAATAACGATAATAATAATAACAATAATAATAATAATAACAGTAATAATAATAATAATAATCGTAATACTAATAATTATAATAGTAATAATAATAGCGATAATAATAATAGCAACAATAGTAATAATAATAGTAATAATAATAGTAATTATAATAGTACAATTATGACAATAATAGGTATTATAATAATAATAATAGGTATAATAATAATAGTGATAATAATAACAATAATAGTAGTAATAATTGTAATGGTAATAATAATAGTAATAATGATAATAATAATAATAGCAATAGCAATAATAATAATAATAATAATAATACTAATGCTAGTAATAATAGCAATAATAATAATACTAATGCTAGTAATAATAGCAATAATAATAATACTAATGCTAGTAATAATAGCAATAATAATAATACTAATGCTAGTAATAATAGCAATAATAATAATACTAATGCTAGTAATAATAATAATAATAATAATACTAATGCTAGTAATAATAATAATAATAATAATACTAATGCTAGTAATAATAATAATAATAATAATACTAATGCTAGTAATAATAATAATAATAATAATACTAATGCTAGTAATAATAATAATAATAATAATACTAATGCTAGTAATAATAATAATAATAATACTAATGCTAGTAATAATAATAATAATAATAATAACAATACTCATAATATAAATAATAGTAGTAGTAATAATAGTAATAGTACTATGAATAGTAATACTATTACTATTAATAATAATAGTAACAATGATATTAATAATAGTAGTAGTAATAATAGTAATAGTACTATGAATAGTAATACTATTACTATTAATAATAATAGTAACAATGATATTAATAATAGTAGTAGTAATAATAGTAATAGTACTATGAATAGTAATACTATTACTATTAATAATAATAGTAACAATGATATTAATAATAGTAGTAGTAATAATAGTAATAATAGCAATAATATAATACTATTAACAGTAATAGTAGTAATACTACTAATACTAATGGTAATAGTAATAATAGTAATAATAGCAATAATAATACTTGTGATAGTAATTATACTAATGACAGCAATAATACTAATGACTGTAATAATAATAATAGTCTCTTTCTTGCTTGCACTGACTTAGCTGATATATTTGCTTACTATGACCGGACCGGGATATATGGTTGTCTCACCTAGCTAGCGTAAGATGACATAATAGTAATATAATAGCATTATTATATAGTAAGTTGCTCTGGATAAGAACATCTGCTAAAATATAACATGCTAAAATGTATGCCATCGACTCCTCAGAAAAACAATTCAATATGAACTCTTTGATGAATCTGTCAACAGGTCCTCAACTTAAGTGGGTGTCATGTTCTGTTTTGAGGAGTACTGAGCAGCAGATATACTAGCATTACTGAGTAGCAGATATACTAGCAGTACTACAGAGGAGATCAACAAATATTCCCAGCTGTTCCAGAGAGAGAGAGAGAGAGAGAGAGAGAGAGAGAGAGAGAGAGAGAGAGAGAGAGAGAGAGAGAGAGAGAGAGAGAGAGAGTGTGCTTCACACACACACACTTTGGGAGAGAGCTTGGCAGGCAGTCACAGCGTCAGTCAGACACACTGAGGCGAACAGTGCAACATAAAACTATTAGTGTCATCTAACAAGAGAAGCACATACGGACGGACAGGTATGACAGGAAGCACAATTGATTTTTTTAAAGTACACACCATACATACACATTTAACATCGTTATGATGAAGCCATCATTCCGGAATCAGGTGGTTCCTTCATACAGTAGCTGTACATTAGTAGTGCGACGAACAGATTTCTAGGTCTTTTCGGTAAAAAGCTGAGGAATGTGGCTGGTGAAATGTAACCATTCTGAAATTCATAGACAGTCTTTTATACTGATAACAAGTTCAAACAGGTGCCATTAATACAGGTAACGAGTAAAGGACAGAGGAGCCTCTTAAAAAAGAAGTTACAGGTCTGCGAGAGAAAGAGATCTTGTTTGATTGTAGGTGACCAAATACTTATTTTCCACCATAATTTGCAAATAAATTCATTAAAAATCCTACAATGTGATTTTCTGGATTTTTTTCTCTAATTTTGTCTGTCATAGTTGAAGTGTACCTATGATGAAAATTACAGGCCTCTCTCATCTTTTTAAGTGGGAGAACTTGCACAATTATTGGCTGACTAAATACTTTTTGCACTACTGTAGCTATGGATGCAGGCACTCACCATCCATGATTTAAAAGTTGTAGTTTTAGCCATGTTTTGTGGCTATACAGTGTTTGTTTACATATAATTTGTTTTTACAAACATTGGAGTAAATTAAGCATATATTTTGGGTTCTGATGGGGTACGACAGTTGAACTAAGCTCATGAGGTATTTATGAGTTATATTCTTCAAGAATCAATTGGTATAAATCCTTAATTTAAAAGTCTAAAAATGGATGTACCAACTGCAGATTGCCCCTTTAAGTGAATGATCAAATTACAGATCCCAGCCATTTTACGAGGACTGAGTCCTTATCTGGAGGAATGTACAGACTGAGTCAGAGACATGGTAAACATATTTTAACGCTGACTGGATGTCTATTTCTGCTTTGGTGCTGCGTTGGTGCAGTTATCTCACGGATTAGTCCCAGTCCGAGAGGGCGTCCTTTCTAGCCGCAATGGATAACACATTAAATGGCACATTGGAGCCTCTGAACATTTAGTCCTAAAGCCGTTGAGGCCATACCTGGGTTCAAATAGTATTTGAAAACTCTTAAATAGTTTACTCTTGTTTGATTGAGGTTGCTTGACACAATGGAACCAATGGAATAACCCCAAAAGTGCAAACCCTACAAACATGGCACACCAGGTAAGGCTAAAGCTAAACCATCAAAGCATTTGAAAGATTTCAAATGCTATTTGAACCCAGGTGTTGTTGAGGCGTCTAGGCGGCCGCTGTGCCGCAGCACCAACTGATAAGATCATCATGTAAACACACCCTGGTTTTGTCCCAAATGGCACCCTATTCCCTATGTAGTGCACTACATTTGACCAGAGCCCACAGGGGAGAGAAAGGCTACACAGTGATGCTTGTACAAGGAACCTTATGTAACTGTATGTAATGTATGCAGAGAAACTGGAGCTGGTCGTGTGTACACCTCCCCCATCATCCCACTCCTCTCCCACTCCTCATTATAGGACTTCCCCCTCCTTATTTTCACTCCACTGTGTGTGTGTGTGTGTGTGTGTATGTGTGTGTGTGTGTCTGAGTCTGTGTGTGTCTGTGTGTCTGAGTCTGTGTGTGTCTGTGTGTGTGTGTGTGTGTGTGTCTGAGTCTGTGTGTGTGTGTGTCTGTGTGTCTGTGTGTGTGTGTGTCTGTGTCTGTGTCGTGTGTGTGTGTGTGTGTGTGTGTGTGTGTGTGTGTGTGTGTGTGTGTGTGTGTCTGAGTCTGTGTATGTGTGTGTGTGTGTGTGTGTGTGTGTGTATGTGTGTGTGTGTGTCTGAGTCTGTGTGTGTGTCTGTGTGTGTGTGTGTGTGTGTGTGTGTGTGTGTGTGTGTGTGTGTGTGTGTGTGTGTGTGTGTCTGTGTGTGTGTATGTGTGTGTGTGTGTGTGTGTGTGTGTGTGTGTGTGTGTGTGTGTGTGTGTGTGTGTGTGTGTCTGTGTCTGTGTGTGTGTGTGTGTGTGTGTCTGTCTGTGTGTGTGTCTGTGAGTGTGTCTGTCTGTGTGTGTGTCTGTGTCTGTGTCGTGTATGTGTGTGTCT
The DNA here is from genome assembly GCF_002021735.2 of Oncorhynchus kisutch. Lineage (NCBI taxonomy): Eukaryota > Metazoa > Chordata > Actinopteri > Salmoniformes > Salmonidae > Oncorhynchus > Oncorhynchus kisutch. The sequence continues at coordinate 61,286,807 of NC_034192.2, forward strand.
GAGTCTGTGTATGTGTGTGTGTGTGTGTGTATGTGTGTGTGTGTGTGTGTGTGTGTGTGTCTGTGTCTGTGTGTCTGTGTGTGTGTGTGTGTGTGTGTGTATGTGTGTGTGTGTGTGTGTGTGTGTGTGTGTGTGTGTCTGTCTGTGTGTGTCTGTGAGTGTGTCTGCGTGTTCCCCCACTCCCCACTCCTCTCCCAGTCCTGTATCTCGGACGTAAATGCTTGTATATGTTTTGATGGTACACCTTAGTGACAAGTAGTAAACAGATAATGATTCAATACATTTCTCTGAAAGAAATTGAAATCAAGACATTGTGTGACAGGACACATATAACAGGGTCAACTACTACGTTCTATTAAGCCGAGATGTTACTGTTTCCTTTACCTTTACCTGGCCAGCTACAGTATCTCCTCCAGTTACCTTTACCTGGCCAGCTACAGTATCTCCTGTTGGGTGGCGTGGAAAGAAGAGCTGAACGCTGCATGCTGGGAAAACTGAAAGCAGAGAGCAGCTAGGGCGTTGGTTACCCTGGTAACGGTGATGGCTAATATCTTCATCCAGGTCAAGAGCCCCCCCCCACACACACACACACACACACACACACACACACACAACACAGACAGCACTGATCATAACTGACAGGGTATTTATATTTACATTAGAAATTCCATATAGCTGTCATGTCATGAAGTACTACACGTTCACATACAAGTTTTCTCACTTGTGGTTTCTGTCGTCACGTCAGCTTGCATAAATCAACTGTTAAAGGAATGAGAGTGTTCTCCCTCACACTCCAGGCCAAATCTCTCCCACCATCTGACTTCACAGAAGAAACGCTGGAGGATAAGGACTTCTATTGGCATGTCCTTCAACATCAACGTATCGCAAAAAAACCCGCTTTAGATGGCATCTTAAAGAACATTCGCAAGGCATTTTGTTCATCATCGCTGTGTACTAAATTGTAGTGAGGAATGCAGCTTTCGTTGTACCCTGTCATTGTGTGTTTGTAGATGCCTACAGACAGTGTACCCAGTGTATTTTATAGACCGTATAAATACCTTACGTTACAGAGCACTAGAGACTAGAAAATAACAACGGAATATTAGGATCATTTGCTGGAGCACAGCCCTGACACAATAGCTAAGACAGCACAACACGATACAATACAGTACAATACTTTACAACACAATAGAGTATAACACAATACAATACATTCCAACACAACACCATGCAATACATTATAGTGACAGGCGGTTAAAGGGACGGCCAAATATATAGTGACAGGCTGTTAAAGGGACGGCCAAATATATAGTGACAGGCAGGTGAAGGGACGGCCAGATATATAGTGACAGGCAGGTGAAGGGACGGCCAGATATATAGTGACAGGCTGTTAAAGGGACGGCCAAATATATAGTGACAGGCGGTTAAAGGGACGGGCAGATATATAGTGACAGGCAGTTAAAGGGACGGCCAAATATATATCGGCAGACTCAGTAGCCTCGGTTTTTCGGATGACTGCCTTGCCTGGTTCACCAATTACTTTGCAGACAGAGTTCAGTGTGTCAAATCGGAGGGCATGCTGTCCGGTCCTCTGGCAGTCTCTATGGGGGTGCCACAGGGTTCAATTCTCGGGCCGACTCTTTTCTCTGTGTATATCAATGATGTTGCTCTTGCTGCGGGCGATTCCCTGATCCACCTCTACGCAGACGACACCATTCTATATACTTTCGGCCCGTCTTTGGACACTGTGCTATCTAACCTCCAAACAAGCTTCAATGCCATACAACACTCCTTCCGTGGCCTCCAACTGCTCTTAAACGCTAGTAAAACCAAATGCATGCTTTTCAACCGGTCGCTGCCTGCACCTGCATGCCCGACTAGCATCACCACCCTGGATGGTTCCGACCTAGAATATGTGGACGTCTATAAGTACCTAGGTGTCTGGCTAGACTGCAAACTCTCCTTCCAGACTCATATCAAACATCTCCAATCGAAAATCAAATCAAGAGTCGGCTTTCTATTCCGCAACAAAGCCTCCTTCACTCAAGCCGCCAAGCTTACCCTAGTAAAACTGACTATCCTACCGATCCTCGACTTCGGCGATGTCATCTACAAAATGGCTTCCAACACTCTACTCAGCAAACTGGATGCAGTCTATCACAGTGCCATCCGTTTTGTCACTAAAGCACCTTATACTACCCACCACTGCGACTTGTATGCTCTAGTCGGCTGGCCCTCGCTACATATTCGTCGCCAGACCCACTGGCTCCAGGTCATCTACAAGTCTATGCTAGGTAAAGCTCCGCCTTATCTCAGCTCACTGGTCACGATGGCAACACCCATCCGTAGCACGCGCTCCAGCAGGTGTATCTCACTGATCATCCCTAAAGCCAACACCTCATTTGGCCGCCTTTCGTTCCAGTACTCTGCTGCCTGTGACTGGAACGAATTGCAAAAATCGCTGAAGTTGGAGACTTTTATCTCCCTCACCAACTTCAAACATCAGCTATCTGAGCAGCTAACCGATCGCTGCAGCTGTACATAGTCTATTGGTAAATAGCCCACCCTTTTCACCTACCTCATCCCCGTACTGTTTTTATTTATTTACTTTTCTGCTCTTCTGCACACCAATATCTCTACCTGTACATGACCATCTGATCTTTTATCACTCCAGTGTTAATCTGCAAAATTGTAATTATTTGCCTACCTCCTCATGCCTTTTGCACACATTGTATATAGACCCCCCCTTCGTTTTCTACTGTGTTATTGACTTGTTAATTGTTTACTCCATGTGTAACTCTTTGTTGTATGCTCACACTGCTATGCTTTATCTTGGCCAGGTCGCAGTTGCAAATGAGAACTTGTTCTCAACTAGCCTACCTGGTTAAATAAAGGTGAAATAAAAATAAAAATAAAAAAATAAATAGTGACAGGCGGTTAAAGGGACGGGCAGATATATAGTGACAGGCTGTTAAAGGGATGGCCAGTTATATAGTGACAGGCAGGTGAAGGGACGGCCAGATATATAGTGACAGGCAGGTGAAGGGACGGCCAGATATATAGTGACAGGCGGTTAAAGGGAAGGGCAGATATATAGTGACAGGCAGTTAAAAGGACGACCAAATATATAGTGACAGGCAGGTGAAGGGATGGCCAGATATATAGTGACAGGCGGTTAAAGGGACGGGCAGATATATAGTGACAGGCGGTTAAAAGGACGGCCAAATATATAGTGACAGGCGGTTAAAGGGACGGGCAGATATATAGTGACAGACAGTTAAAGGGACGGGCAGATATATAGTGACAGGCGGTTAAAAGGACGGCCAAATATATAGTGACAGGCGGTTAAAGGGACGGGCAGATATATAGTGACAGGCGGTTAAAGGGACGGGCAGATATATAGTGACAGGCGGTTAAAGGGACGGGCAGATATATAGTGACAGGCAGTTAAAGGGACGGGCAGATATATAGTGAAAGGCGGTTAAAGGGACGACCAGATATATAGTGACAGGCGGTTAAAGGGACGGGCAGATATATAGTGACAGGCGGTTAAAGGGACGACCAGATATATAGTGACAGGCGGTTAAAGGGACGGGCAGATATATAGTGACAGGCGGTTAAAGGGACGGCCAAATATATAGTGACAGGCGGTTAAAGGGACGGGCAGATATATAGTGACAGACAGTTAAAGGGACGGGCAGATATATAGTGAAAGGCGGTTAAAGGGACGACCAGATATATAGTGACAGGCGGTTAAAGGGACGGGCAGATATATAGTGACAGGCGGTTAAAAGGAAGGCCAAATATATAGTGACAGGCGGTTAAAGGGACGGGCAGATATATAGTGACAGACAGTTAAAGGGACGGGCAGATATATAGTGACAGGCGGTTAAAAGGACGGCCAAATATATAGTGACAGGCGGTTAAAGGGACGGGCAGATATATAGTGACAGGCGGTTAAAGGGACGGGCAGATATATAGTGACAGGCGGTTAAAGGGACGGGCAGATATATAGTGACAGGCAGTTAAAGGGACGGGCAGATATATAGTGAAAGGCGGTTAAAGGGACGACCAGATATATAGTGACAGGCGGTTAAAGGGACGGGCAGATATATAGTGACAGGCGGTTAAAGGGACGACCAGATATATAGTGACAGGCGGTTTAAGGGACGGGCAGATATATAGTGACAGGCGGTTAAAGGGACGTGCAGACATATAGTGACAGGCGGTTAAGGGACGGCCAGATATATAGTGACAGGCAGTTAAAGGGACGGGCAGATATATAGTGACAGGCAGTTAAAGGGACGGGCAGATATATAGTGACAGGCGGTTAAACGGACGGCCAGATATATAGTGACAGACGGTTAAAGGGACGGGCAGATATATAGTGACAGGCGGTTAAAGGGACGGGCAGATATATAGTGACAGGCGGTTAAAGGGACGGGCAGATATATAGTGACAGGCGGTTAAAGGGACGGGCAGATATATAGTGACAGGCGGTTAAAGGGACGGGCAGATATATAGTGACAGGCGGTTAAAGGGACGGGCAGATATATAGTGACAGGCGGTTAAAGGGACGGCCAGTTATATAGTGACAGACAGTTAAAGGGACGGCCAGATATATAGTGACAGGCAGGTGAAGGGACGGCCAGATATATAGTGACAGGCAGGTGAAGGGACGGGCAGATATATAGTGACAGGCAGGTGAAGGGACGGGCAGATATATAGTGACAGACGGTTAAAGGCACGGCCAGATATATAGTGACAGGCTGTTAAAGGGACGGTCAGATATATAGAGACAGGCGGTTAAAGGGACGGGCAGATATATAGTGACAGGCTGTTAAACGGACGGCCAGATATATAGTGACAGACGGTTAAAGGGACGGGCAGATATATAGTGACAGGCGGTTAAAGGGACGGGCAGATATATAGTGACAGGAAATTAAAGGGACGGCCAGATATATAGTGACAGGCAGTTAAAGGGACGGCCAGATATATAGTGACAGGCGGTTAAAGGGACGACCAGATATATAGTGACAGGCGGTTAAAGGGACGGGCAGATATATAGTGACAGGCAGGTGAAGGGACGGCCAGATATATAGTGACAGGCAGTTAAAGGGACGGGCAGATATATAGTGAAAGGCGGTTAAAGGGACGACCAGATATATAGTGACAGGCTGTTAAAGGGACGGGCAGATATATAGTGACAGGCGGTTAAAGGGACGGTCAGATATATAGTGACAGGCGGTTTAAAGGGACGGGCAGATATATAGTGACAGGCAGTTAAAGGGACGGGCAGATATATAGTGACAGGCGGTTAAAGGGACGGCCAGTTATATAGTGACAGGCGGTTAAAGGGACGGGCAGATATATAGTGACAGGCGGTTAAAGGGACGACCAGATATATAGTGACAGGCGGTTAAAGGGACGGGCAGATATATAGTGACAGGCTGTTAAAGGGACGGCCAAATATATAGTGACAGGCGGTTAAAGGGACGGGCAGATATATAGTGACAGGCGGTTAAAGGAACGGCCAAATATATAGTGACAGGCGGTTAAAGGGACGGGCAGATATATAGTGACAGGCGGTTAAAGGGACGTGCAGATATATAGTGACAGGCGGTTAAAGTGACGGCCAGATATATAGTGACAGGCGGTTAAAGGGACGGGCAGATATATAGTGACAGGCGGTTAAAGGGACGGCCAGATATATAGTGACAGGCAGTTAAAGGGACGGGCAGATATATAGTGACAGGCGGTTAAAGGGACGGGCAGATATATAGTGACAGGCGGTTAAAGGGACGGTCAGATATATAGTGACAGGCGGTTAAAGGGACGGGCAGATATATAGTGACAGGCGGTTAAAGGGACGGGCAGATATATAGTGACAGGCAGTTAAAGGGACGGGCAGATATATAGTGACAGGCGGTTAAAGGGACGGGCAGATATATAGTGACAGGCGGTTAAAGGGACGGGCAGATATATAGTGACAGGCGGTTAAAGGGACGGCCAGTTATATAGTGACAGACAGTTAAAGGGACGGCCAGATATATAGTGACAGGCTGTTAAAGGGACGGGCAGATATATAGTGACAGGCGGTTAAAGGGAGGGCCAGATATATAGTGACAGGCAGGTGAAGGGACGGGCAGATATATAGTGACAGGCGGTTAAAGGGACCGACAGATATATAGTGACAGGCGGTTAAAGGGACGACCAGATATATAGTGACAGGCGGTTAAAGGGACGGCCAAATATATAGTGGCAGGCGCATAAGTACTGAGGGCTGTAAATAAAGGAAGAGGCAATTTAAGACATACAGTAGCACATGACTTAGACTCAGACAGGCACAGGTACAAACCTACAGATGAGGCAAAGGAACAGCAACCTATCGTCCCAGGCCTCCCCACACATATGCATACAGCCTCAGAATGCCCCATGTAACCACATGCACTTTAAGGTGGCCGACTCACAGTCAGAAGGTCTAACTTTTTAATTGATGCAGGCTTTCCAACGTAGACAAGCGTACTCGTACGCAATGCATCACAGAAATATGACTTAGAGCTGAAGTGATGGATTCAGCTTCTGCGACTAGCTCTAGAACATTCTCTGGAACACAGTTCTGACACAGTACCTCCCAATGGTACCAGTACCTCCCAAATGGTACCAGTACCTCCCAATGGTACCAGTACCTAGTGTCCATACGGTTCCTAACACATGAAAAGGATATCTGTTGCACAGAAAGAAAATGTTGTTTTTCATGCATATAGTCTTTCCAACATAGACTAGAGCACAAATATGAAAATACGTCTCTAAGAGCTAAGGTTATGAATTGAGCTCCTGCCACCAGCCACTAATAAGTGACAGCTGAGAGCGTGTCCACATATGTGCACTCAGTGGAATGTATTCTCAGCTCAGCCTCGTACGGTTTCATCCTCAGCTATAGCACATACTGTCCTAGTTTGACACATGCCTCCTTTGTGCGCCTCAAGTAAATCCATGCAAGTCTTACAGTTCACTTTGCCTGTATCCATGAAACTCTCTATGGTGCTGTTAAGAACCTGATAAATACAGATGATAACCTGAGTAATACAGTAATACAGCTAGACAGACCATGGTAACCTGCATAATACAGCTAGACAGACCATGGTAACCTGCGTAATACAGCTAGACAGACCATGGTAACCTGCGTAATACAGTAATACAGATAGATAGACCATGATAACCTGAGTAATACAGCTAGACAGACCATGGTAACCTGAGTAATACAGTAATACAGATAGATAGACCATGATAACCTGCGTAATACAGTAATACAGATAGATAGACCATTATAACCTGAGTAATACAGCTAGACAGACCATGATAACCTGCGTAATACAGACATACAGATAGATAGACCATGATAACCTGCGTAATACAGATAGATAAAACATAATAATCTGAGTAATACAGCTAGATAGACCATGGTAACCTGAGTAATACAGCTAGATAGACCATAATAACCTGAGTAATACAGATAGATAGACCATAATAATCTGAGTAATACAGCTAGATAGACCATCGTAACCTGAGTAATACAGCTAGATAGACCATAATAACCTGAGTAATACAGTAATACAGCTAGACAGACCATAATAACCTGAGTAATACAGTAATACAGATAGACCATGATAACCTGAGTAATACTGTAATACAGATAGATAGATAGATAGATAGATAGATAGATAGATAGATAGATAGATAGATAGATAGATAGATAGATAGATAGATAGATAGATAGATAGATAGATAGATAGATAGATAGATAGATAGATAGATAGATAGATAGATAGATAGATAGATAGATAGATAGATAGATAGATAGATAGATAGATAGATAGATAGATAGATAGATAGATAGATAGATAGAACATAATCATCTGAGTAATACAGCCAGATAGACCACGATAACCTGAGTAATACTGTAATACAGCTAGACAGACCATGATAACCTCAGTAATACAGCTAGATAGACCATGATAACCTGAGTAATACAGTAATACAGCTAGATAGACCATGATAACCTGAGTAATACTGTAATACAGCTAGACAGACCATGATAACCTGAGTAATACAGCTAGATAGACCATAATAACCTGAGTAATACTGTAATACAGCTAGACAGACCATGATAACCTGAGTAATACAGCTAGTTAGACCATGCTATCCTGAGTAACACAGTAATACAGTTAGATGGACCATGATAACCTGAGTAATACAGTAATACAGTTAGATGGACCATGATAACCTGAGTAATACAGTAATACAGTTAGATGGACCATGATAACCTGTCACGCCTTGGTCATTGTATTTTGTGTTTTCGTTATATATTTGGTCAGGCCAGGGTGTGACAGGGGTTTATGTTATTGTATTTCGTATTGGGGTTTGTAGTATTTGGGATCGCGGCTGATTAGGGGTGTTGTATAGGCTTGGCTGCCTGAGGCGGTTCTCAATCAGCAGTCAGGTGATTCTCGTTGCCTCTGATTGGGAACCGTATTTAGGTAGCCTGAGTATCGCTTTGTCTTTCGTGGGTGATTGTTCCTGTCTCTGTGTTGTGTCACCAGATAGGCTGTATTAGGTTGGTGGGTGATTGTTCCTGTCTCTGTGTAGTTTCACCAGATAGGCTGTAATTAGGTTTCACGTTCCGTTTGTTGTTTTTGTATTTATTAGTTATTTCATGTATCGTCACTTTTTTTCTTCATTAAAGACATGAGTAACCACCACGCTGCATTTCGGTCCGACTCTCTTTCAACAAACGAAGAACGCCGTTACATAACCTGAGTAATACAGATAGACAGACCATGATAACCTGAGTAATACAGTAATACAAATCGACAGACCATAATAACCTGAGTAATACAGTAATACAGCTAGATAGATCACAATAACCTGAGTAATACAGATATATAGACCATTATAACCTGAGTAATACAGCTAGACGGACCATACTAACCTGAGTAATACAGTAATACAGCTAGATAGATCACGATAACCTGAGTAAAACCGTAATACAGCTAGACAGACCATGATAACCTGAGTAATACTGTAATACAGACAGACATTACACCATAATGAAATGAATAAATCAAATCAACAGACAGTCAACAGAGAGTGTTATGCATGGTGATGAAAGCTGATATCCTCTGTCTCAAGGACAGATGTTTTTTTTTAACAACGGGTTGTTTGTTTTAGGAGAGACACAGGGTTTGTTCAGGTAGGAACACATACAGTATACTCAGACGAGCAGGTAGCGAACCCTTCTCCTGTAGGCATGGATGGTTCATGTGGCGAGAGAGAGAGAGGGAGAGGGGGAGAGAGAGAGAGAGAGAGGGAGAGGGGGAGAGAGAGAGAGAGAGGGAGAGGGGGAGAGAGGGAGAGAGGGAGAGAGTGAGAGGGAGAGAGAGAGGGAGAGAGAGAGAGAGAGAGAGAGAGAGAGAGAGAGAGAGAGAGAGAGAGAGAGAGAGAGAGGGAGAGGGGGAGAGAGAGAGAGTGGGAGAGAGGGAGAGAGGGAGAGAGTGAGAGGGAGAGGGAGAGGGGGAGAGAGGGGAGGAAGACAAAGGAGTAAACGGGATACATCCCTGCCCCGGCCCCTTACAACATTTTAGTAGGTAATAAGAGTGTCCCAAATGGCACTATATTCCCTACATAGTGTAATACTTTCGAACAGGGCTCTGGTCAAGGATCTGTTTAAAAGTAGTGGGCGATATAGGGAATAAGATGCCATTTGGGAAGCGGACAGTATGTTTCTACAGTAGCTTTGTCAGGGGAGAATCTTCCAGACAAACAGAGTAATGACTTGATGTCAAAGAGAGCAAAAAGAGTAGGCTGATTCTAGGACAAAGCTCAATCAGCGTATGTAATGTTTTGGTCTGGGTAATGGGGCAGGAAGGGAAAGCGCCGCAGAGGAAACAACATGCCCACAAAGACACAACACAGTATAATCCACCAGTGACCTGATAATGTCTGGGAGGACGGAAACACACAGTGATCCTACTACAAGCAATGTACAGTATTACTGTAATAGGGAAACCTTTACCCAGGGAGATATGGAGGTGAAATTTATTTATTAAGGATCACCATTTGCTGCTGCACGTTATTACACAATAAAACAACATTGCAATGCACGTGTGTGTGTGTGTTAGAATGTGTGCGTGTGTGTGTGTGTTAGAATGTGTGCGTGTGTGTGTGTTAGAATGTGTGCGTGTGTGTGTGTTAGAATGTGTGCGTGTGTGTGTGTTAGAATGTGTGCGTGTGTGTGTGTCTCTTCACAGTCCGTTGTTCCTTTAAGGGTGTTGGTTTATCTGTTTTTATTTTTAATCAGATTTTACTGCTCGTTTGAGTTACTTGATGTGGAATAGAGTTCCATGTAGTCATGTCTCTATGTAGTACTGTGGAATAGAGTTCCGTGTAGTCATGTCTCTATGTAGTACTGTGGAATAGAGTTCCATGTAGTCATAGCTCTGTGTAGTACTGTGGAATAGAGTTCCGTGTAGTCATGTCTCTATGTAGTACTGTGGAATAGAGTTCCATGTAGTCATAGCTCTATGTAGTACTGTGGAATAGAGTTCCGTGTAGTCATGGCTCTATTTAGTACTGTGGAATAGAGTTCCATGTAGTCATGGCTCTATGTAGTAGTGTGGAATAGAGTTCCATGTAGTCATGGCTCTATGTAGTAGTGTGGAATAGAGTTCCATGTAGTCATGGCTCTATGTAGTACTGTGGAATAGAGTTCCATGTAGTCATGGCTCTATGTAGTAGTGTGGAATAGAGTTCCATGTAGTCATGGCTCTATGTAGTAGTGTGGAATAGAGTTCCATGTAGTCATGGCGCTATGTAGTAGTGTGGAATAGAGTTCCGTGTAGTCATGGCTCTATGTAGTACTGTGGAATAGAGTTCCGTGTAGTCATGGCTCTATGTAGTACTGTGGAATAGAGTTCCATGTAGTCATGGCTCTATGTAGTACTGTGGAATAGAGTTCCATGTAGTCATGGCTCTATGTAGTACTGTGGAACAGAGTTCCATGTAGTCATGGCTCTATGTAGTACTGTGGAATAGAGTCCCGTGTAGTCATGGCTCTATGTAGTACTGTGGAATAGAGTTCCGTGAAGTCATGGCTCTATGTAGTACTGTGGAATAGAGTTCCGTGTAGTCATGGCTCTATGTAGTACTGTGGAATAGAGTTCCGTGTAGTCATGGCTCTATGTAGTACTGTGGAATAGAGTTTCGTGTAGTCATGGCTCTATGTAGTACTGTGGAATAGAGTTCCGTGTAGTCATGGCTCTATGTAGTACTGTGGAATAGAGTTCCGTGTAGTCATGGCTCTATGTAGTACTGTGGAATAGAGTTCCGTGTAGTCATGGCTCTATGTAGTACTGTGGAATAGAGTTCTGTGTAGTCATGGCTCTATGTAGTACTGTGGAATAGAGGTCCATGTAGTCAAGGCTCTATGTAGTACTGTGGAATAGAGTTCTGTGTAGTCATGGCTCTATGTAGTACTGTGGAATAGAGTTCTATGTAGTCATGGCTCTATGTAGTACTGTGGAATAGAGTTCTATGTAGTCATGGCTCTATGTAGTACTGTGGAATAGAGTTCCGTGTAGTCATGGCTCTATGTAGTACTGTGGAATAGAGTTCCGTGTAGTCATGGCTCTATTTAGTACTGTGGAATAGAGTTCCATGTAGTCATGGCTCTATGTAGTAGTGTGGAATAGAGTTCCATGTAGTCATGGCTCTATGTAGTAGTGTGGAATAGAGTTCCATGTAGTCATGGCTCTATGTAGTACTGTGGAATAGAGTTCCATGTAGTCATGGCTCTATGTAGTAGTGTGGAATAGAGTTCCATGTAGTCATGGCTCTATGTAGTACTGTGGAATAGAGTTCCATGTAGTCATGGCTCTATGTAGTAGTGTGGAATAGAGTTCCGTGTAGTCATGGCTCTATGTAGTACTGTGGAATAGAGTTCCATGTAGTCATGGCTCTATGTAGTACTGTGGAATAGAGTTCCATGTAGTCATGGCTCTATGTAGTACTGTGGAATAGAGTTCCATGTAGTCATGGCTCTATGTAGTACTGTGGAACAGAGTTCCATGTAGTCATGGCTCTATGTAGTACTGTGGAATAGAGTCCCGTGTAGTCATGGCTCTATGTAGTACTGTGGAATAGAGTTCCGTGAAGTCATGGCTCTATGTAGTACTGTGGAATAGAGTTCCGTGTAGTCATGGCTCTATGTAGTACTGTGGAATAGAGTTCCGTGTAGTCATGGCTCTATGTAGTACTGTGGAATAGAGTTCCATGTAGTCATAGCTCTATGTAGTACTGTGGAATAGAGTTCCGTGTAGTCATGGCTCTATTTAGTACTGTGGAATAGAGTTCCATGTAGTCATGGCTCTATGTAGTAGTGTGGAATAGAGTTCCATGTAGTCATGGCTCTATGTAGTAGTGTGGAATAGAGTTCCATGTAGTCATGGCTCTATGTAGTACTGTGGAATAGAGTTCCATGTAGTCATGGCTCTATGTAGTAGTGTGGAATAGAGTTCCATGTAGTCATGGCTCTATGTAGTAGTGTGGAATAGAGTTCCATGTAGTCATGGCTCTATGTAGTAGTGTGGAATAGAGTTCCGTGTAGTCATGGCTCTATGTAGTACTGTGGAATAGAGTTCCGTGTAGTCATGGCTCTATGTAGTACTGTGGAATAGAGTTCCATGTAGTCATGGCTCTATGTAGTACTGTGGAATAGAGTTCCATGTAGTCATGGCTCTATGTAGTACTGTGGAACAGAGTTCCATGTAGTCATGGCTCTATGTAGTACTGTGGAATAGAGTCCCGTGTAGTCATGGCTCTATGTAGTACTGTGGAATAGAGTTCCGTGAAGTCATGGCTCTATGTAGTACTGTGGAATAGAGTTCCGTGTAGTCATGGCTCTATGTAGTACTGTGGAATAGAGTTCCGTGTAGTCATGGCTCTATGTAGTACTGTGGAATAGAGTTCCGTGTAGTCATGGCTCTATGTAGTACTGTGGAATAGAGTTCAGTGTAGTCATGGCTCTATGTAGTACTGTGGAATAGAGTTCCGTGTAGTCATGGCTCTATGTAGTACTGTGGAATAGAGTTCCGTGTAGTCATGGCTCTATGTAGTACTGTGGAATAGAGTTCTGTGTAGTCATGGCTCTATGTAGTACTGTGGAATAGAGGTCCATGTAGTCAAGGCTCTATGTAGTACTGTGGAATAGAGTTCTGTGTAGTCATGGCTCTATGTAGTACTGTGGAATAGAGTTCTATGTAGTCATGGCTCTATGTAGTACTGTGGAATAGAGTTCTATGTAGTCATGGCTCTATGTAGTACTGTGGAATAGAGTTCCGTGTAGTCATGGCTCTATGTAGTACTGTGGAATAGAGTTCCGTGTAGTCATGGCTCTATTTAGTACTGTGGAATAGAGTTCCATGTAGTCATGGCTCTATGTAGTAGTGTGGAATAGAGTTCCATGTAGTCATGGCTCTATGTAGTAGTGTGGAATAGAGTTCCATGTAGTCATGGCTCTATGTAGTACTGTGGAATAGAGTTCCATGTAGTCATGGCTCTATGTAGTAGTGTGGAATAGAGTTCCATGTAGTCATGGCTCTATGTAGTACTGTGGAATAGAGTTCCATGTAGTCATGGCTCTATGTAGTAGTGTGGAATAGAGTTCCGTGTAGTCATGGCTCTATGTAGTACTGTGGAATAGAGTTCCATGTAGTCATGGCTCTATGTAGTACTGTGGAATAGAGTTCCATGTAGTCATGGCTCTATGTAGTACTGTGGAATAGAGGTCCATGTAGTCAAGGCTCTATGTAGTACTGTGGAATAGAGTTCTGTGTAGTCATGGCTCTATGTAGTACTGTGGAATAGAGTTCTATGTAGTCATGGCTCTATGTAGTACTGTGGAATAGAGTTCTATGTAGTCATGGCTCTATGTAGTACTGTGGAATAGAGTTCCGTGTAGTCATGGCTCTATGTATTAATGCACGTCTCACAGAGTCTGTTCTGGACTTGGGGACTGTGAAGAGACCCCTGGTGACATGTCTTGTGGTGTAGGTATGGGTGTCTGAGCTCTGTGCTAGTCGCATGGAACAGACAGCTCGGTGTTTTTCAACACGTCAACACCTCTCACAAAGACAAGTAGTGATGTAGTCAGTCTCTCCTCTACTTTGAGCCAGGAGAGATTGACACGCATGTTATTAACGTTAGCTCTCCGTGTTCACTAAAGGGCCAGCCGTGCTGCCCTGTTCTGGGCCAGCTGTAATTTGCAGATGTCCCTCTTTGTGGCACTTGACCAGGGTAGCAGGGTAGCCTAGTGGTTAGAGGGTAGAGGTGGCAGGGTAGCCTAGTGGTTAGAGGGTAGAGGAGGCAGGGTAGCCTAGTGGTTAGAGTGTAGAGGCGGCAGGGTAGCCTAGTGGTTAGAGTGTAGAGGCGGCAGGGTAGCCTAGTGGTTAGAGGGTAGAGGTGGCAGGGTAGCCTAGTGGTTAGAGGGTAGAGGAGGCAGGGTAGCCTAGTGGTTAGAGTGTAGAGGAGGCAGGGTAGCCTAGTGGTTAGAGGGTAGAGGAGGCAGGGTAGCCTAGTGGTTAGAGGGTAGAGGCGGCAGGGTAGCCTAGTGGTTAGAGGGTAGAGGCGGCAGGGTAGCCTAGTGGTTAGAGGGTAGAGGTGGCAGGGTAGCCTAGTGGTTAGAGGGTAGAGGCGGCAGGGTAGCCTAGTGGTTAGAGGGTAGAGGTGGCAGGGTAGCCTAGTGGTTAGAGGGTAGAGGCGGCAGGGTAGCCTAGTGGTTAGAGGGTAGAGGCGGCAGGGTAGCCTAGTGGTTAGAGTGTAGAGGCGGCAGGGTAGCCTAGTGGTTAGAGCGTAGAGGCGGCAGGGTAGCCTAGTGGTTAGAGCGTAGAGGCGGCAGGGTAGCCTAGTGGTTAGAGTGTAGAGGCGGCAGGGCAGCCAAGTGGTTAGAGTGTAGAGGCGGCAGGGTAGCCTAGTGGTTAGAGTGTAGAGGCGGCAGGGTAGCCTAGTGGTTAGAGGGTAGAGGCGGCAGGGTAGCCTAGTGGTTAGAGTATAGAGGTAGCAGGGTAGCCTAGTGGTTAGAGGGTAGAGGAGGCAGGGTAGCCTAGTGGTTAGAGGGTAGAGGCGGCAGGGTAGCCTAGTGGTTAGAGGGTAGAGGCGGCAGGGTAGCCTAGTGGTTAGAGGGTAGAGGTGGCAGGGTAGCCTAGTGGTTAGAGGGTAGAGGCGGCAGGGTAGCCTAGTGGTTAGAGGGTAGAGGTGGCAGGGTAGCCTAGTGGTTAGAGGGTAGAGGCGGCAGGGTAGCCTAGTGGTTAGAGGGTAGAGGCGGCAGGGTAGCCTAGTGGTTAGAGTGTAGAGGCGGCAGGGTAGCCTAGTGGTTAGAGCGTAGAGGCGGCAGGGTAGCCTAGTGGTTAGAGCGTAGAGGCGGCAGGGTAGCCTAGTGGTTAGAGTGTAGAGGCGGCAGGGCAGCCAAGTGGTTAGAGTGTAGAGGCGGCAGGGTAGCCTAGTGGTTAGAGTGTAGAGGCGGCAGGGTAGCCTAGTGGTTAGAGTGTAGAGGCGGCAGGGTAGCCTAGTGGTTAGAGTGTAGAGGCGGCAGGGTAGACTAGTGGTTAGAGTGTTGGACTAGTAACCGGAAGGTTGCAAGTTCAAACCCCTGAGCTGACAAGGTACAAATCTGTTGTTCTGCCCCTGAACAGGCAGAACAACCCATTGTTCCTAGCCTGTCATTGAAAATAAGAATTTGTTCTTAACTGACTTGCCTAGTAAAATAAAATATGACTGGACAGAGTTCCAGGTGTGACAAAACTAGGGCCTGTAGGACTTGTTCTGTTGATTGTGATGTCAAGAAATCAGAGCAGGGGTTTATTATTGACAGACTTCTCCCCGTCTTAGCTACTGTTGCATCAATGTTTTTTTTTACCAGGACATTTTGCAATCAAGGGTTGCAGTTTAGGTCACCTCAACTCGCTCATTTTCCACAATATTCATTACACGATATAGTTGAGTTTTTGGGCTTAGTGAATGATTTGTCCCTAATACACACGTTTAGTTTCTGAAATATTTAGGACTAGTTTATGCAATGGAGCAGATTATTCCTAAATCGTGTTTGGAGAACCAGGCTATGATTTATAAACTCTCACTCTGGTCCTCTGTAGATAACTGTGCCTTCTAGGACTAGCAGAATCCTTGAGGGTTTGGTTTGTACGCTCTATATTTGGACATGGAGTTGAGAAAATATCTTTCCCAAGATTGTTGTGGACATATCTGAAATTCAGATTCTTACAATGGTCAGTTGTCCTCTTTAACTTGGTGTGGTCTTCTGTAGCTCAGTTGGTAGTGCATGGTGTTTGACCACAGGTATGCGTGACTGTAAATCGCTTTGGATTAAAGTGTGAAAAATTGCATGTCTACACTGAACAAACAAAAAAATCAACACCTTCAGTCAATTGAAATAAATTCATTGGGCCCTAATCTATGGATTTTCACATGACTGGGAATACAGATATGCATCTGTTGGTCACAAATACCTTTTAAAAAAAGTAGGGGAGTGAATCAGAAAACCAGTCAGTATCTGGTGTGATGACCATTTGCCTCATGCAACACAACACATGTCCATTTCATAGAGTTGATCAGGCTGTTGATGGTGGCCTGTGGAATGTTGTCTCACTCCTCTTCAATGGCTGGGCAAAGTTGATGGATATTGGCGGGAACTGGAACACTCTGTCGTAAACGTTGATCCAGAGCATCCCAAACTTGATCAATTGGTGACATGTCTGGTGAGTATGCAGGCCATAGAAGAACTGGGACATTTTCAGCATCCAGGAATTGTGTACAGATCCTTGCAACATATGCATTATCATGCTAAAACGTGATGTGATGGCGGCAGATGAATGGCACGACAGTGTGCCTCAGGATCTCATCACTGTATCTCTGTGCATTCATAGCATAACCTTACCGCCACCGTGAGGCAAACCTGTCGCCCACTCGATTCCTTACAAACTGTTTGCTACATGCACAGTACAGTTGAAACCGGGACTCATCCTTTAAGAGGACACTTCTCCAGCGTGCCAGTAGCCATCGAAGGTGGACTTATCCCCACTGAACGACGCCAAACTGGAGTCAAGACCCTGGTGAGGATGACGGGCACGCAGATGAGCTTCCCTGAGACAGTTTCTGACAGTTTCTGACGGTTTCTGCAGAAATTCTTTGGTTGTTCAAACTTACAGTTTCATCAGCTTTTCTGGTGGTTGGTCTCAGACGGTCCCACAGGTGAAGAAACTGGATGTGGAGGTCCTGGGTTGTCATAGTTATATGTGGTGTGCGGTTGTGAGGCTGGTTGGACGTACTGCCGAATTCTCTAAAACGACGTTGGAGGTGGGTTATGGTAGAGAAATTAACATTCAATTCTCTGGAAAAAAGCTCTGGTGGACATTCCTGCAGTCAGTATGCCAATAGCATGCACAATCAAAACTTAATAGGGAAAGGGAAATGGGATACCTAGTCACTTGTACAACTGAATGCATTCATCTGAAATGTGTTTTCCGAAACATTTGTGGCATTGCACATTTTAGAGTGGCCTTTTATTGTTCCCAGCACAAGGTTCACCTGTGTAATTATCATGCTGTTCAATCAGCTTCTTGATATGACACACCTGTCAGGTTGATGGATTATCTTGGTAAAGGAAAAATGCTCAGTAACATGGACGTAAACAAATTTGTGAACAAAATAAGAGAAATAAGCTTTTTGTGCATATGGAACATTTTTGGGATCTTTTATTTCAGCTCGTGAAAGACGGGACCAACACTTTACATGTTGCATTTATATTTATGTTCAGTATATTTCCTTATTGAGGACTGTCACGCAGAAGGCAGAAACCCTTCTCCAAAACACATTAACTTCTCTGAAACCAGAAACCAGAAAAAATGTTCTATTTGTTGAATTGAACATTTTCTGGCTTTTCCTCTTTTGAGAAAAACACTAAATCCCAACAATATGGAAGTATTTATGGTGATTTATTGTGCCACCTTAAAAGTTCCCAGGCCTTGTAGCTCAGTCAAGCACAGCTAAAGTATATGAACGATTTGAAATACGACCTGAACCCAGGTGTAATACAGGGCTGGGATTGATTTTTTTTTATACCTCTGACTGAAATTTGTGTCCCTCCATATGTAAGCTGAATAGGTGCCATGACAGTTTTATAGCCTAAAGAAATGTTAGTATCTGAAAAGTGTCACTTCTTTGTCAGTCCATGAGACATCGTAAAAATTGGTCTTCTCACAAAATCATCTGTCTGTCGCGTTTGAACGGTTTGGCCTACAAAAACTATTTTGACCCCTCTATGGAAAGATGAGACTCTCACGAACAGGATGGTGTTCTCAGTACAGCCAATCTGCCAACTTCTGTCAGTAGCATCCGAATAGTTTGGGCTTCCCACTAATACGACCCCTCTTTGGAACGTTGAGGACACGTACATGTTGGTTGTTTTGCTCTAGGACAAGACTCGTCTGAATGTCCCCCTGGTACCAGTTGAACAAATGAATTTGTAGTACATATGGAGACGGTTAAGTGGCAAAAATAAGGGCTAAAAAACCCCACATAGAGACACATTAGAACAAACTTCCTTCTGATTATTTTTTTCGGGGGGGGGGGACTATCTGTCGTTCAACGTAGTAAATCTGTGATTCAACGCGTTTGTTTGAGCTAATAGCAGGAACGACAAATACAAAATTGTCATGAATTAATTAAGACCCCCTTTCGGATACTCAAAGGGGTCTTAAAATTCCAAATGAAATAGCGAAATGATCCTTGGTATGACCTTCTTAAAACAACTCCATATAGCTAAGTAAGGGTGAATGAAGAAAACGTCAGGGTCAGTCTGTTTATGAAATGTTTGAAAAGCAGGAAGTCGTCATCACATTAAAAACAACACACAATGGCTGATCAGGTTCTCCGTAGAATGTTTTATTGTTCACTCCAGCAATAAACAAGGAGAAGGTATTAAGTTAATTACATTCCCATTTGTTGAACCCCGACTACGGACATATATTTGAAAATGTCTGCAAAATGTTTATTATTTCTAATGAGATGATCGCACTGTTGTTCTCTCTCTGAACAACATTATGAAGTACTGTATACAGGTGGAAGGCACAACATCCTTACATTATTACTAATATGGCAGTGTAGTATCTAGACTACATTGTTGATGTAAATACTGCTCACTGCTGTTGTGTATCAGAGGCCCTATGAGGCCTACCCTATGAGGCCTGCCCTGTGAAGCCTGCCCTGTGAGGCCTGCCATGTGAGGCCTACCCTGTGAGGCCTGCCCTGTGAGGCCTACCCTGTGAGGCCTGCCCTGTGAGGCCTACCCTGTGAGGCCTGCCATGTGAGGCCTGCCCTGTGAGGCCTGCCCTGTGAGGCCTGCCCTGTGAGGCCTACCCTGTGAGGCCTGCCCTGTGAGGCCTGCCATGTGAGGCCTGCCATGTGACGCCTACCCTGTGAGGCCTGCCATGTGAGGCCTGCCCTGTAAGGCCTGCCCTGTGAGGCCTACCCTGTGAGTCCTACCCTGTGAGGCCTACCCTGTGAAGCCTACCCTGTGAGGCCTGCCCTGTGAGGCCTGCCATGTGAAGCCTACCCTGTGAGGCCTGCCCTGTGAGGCCTGCCATGTGAGGCCTGCCCTGTGAGGCCTGCCCTGTGAGGCCTGCCCTGTGAGGCCTACCCTGTGAGGCCTGCCATGTGAGGCCTGCCATGTGACGCCTACCCTGTGAGGCCTGCCATGTGAGGCCTGCCCTGTAAGGCCTGCCCTGTGAGGCCTGCCCTGTGAGGCCTACCCTGTGAGGCCTACCCTGTGAGGCCTGCCCTGTGAGGCCTGCCCTGTGAGGCCTGCCCTGTGAGGCCTGCCATGTGACGCCTACCCTGTGAGGCCTACCCTGTGAGGCCTGCCCTGTGAGGCCTGCCCTGTGAGGCCTACACCATGCTGCATAACTCATCAGTACAATACAATCAAGATAATGTCGGCAGGTTCCGTGGGAACATCAACACAACATGACAGCTACTCACTAAATGCCATCAAAAACAGGCCTGACAACACAGCTCCCAGAACCATGGGTTCCCTACAGCCATCTTTAAAAAAACAATTTATATATATTTCACCTTTATTTAACCAGGTAGGCCAGTTGAGAACAAGTTATCATTTACAACTGCGACCTGGCCAAGATAAAGCAAAGCAGTTCGACACAAACAACAACACAGAGTTACACATGGAGTAAACAAACATACAGTATAAAAAGTCTATATACAGTGTGTGCAAATGAGTTAAGATAAGGGAGGTAAAGGCAATAAAATAGGCCGTAGTGGCGAGGTAATTACATCTATTAAGTGTTACTTCAAATGAAGGACATATGGTCGTGCGTGTAACTCTGCTCTCAAACCTACAATTAGAGACAGTTCCTCTTGTGTAGATTTTAAGAATTCTCACGAGAGAAGGCAATCTGGAGAACTGGCAAAGTACATTAAACCCGTATAAACATCGTAGACGGGACATAAAGGAATGGAAGCAGAGTAGACCTTTACAATTCCATATAATTCTTGTCATGCCACATTAACCAGAAAAAGAAATAATCCCTGACCTCTACTTTATGTGTAAAATAACCTGGACATAAACGGACATGTTTTGAGTGATACGGGTAATGGAGGTCGAACATTCCCCTCGGGATGTATACATGTTTAAAGCGCTTGAAAGCCTCTAACACTAAAATAATGTGTAATTTATACATACCACCACAACAGCATGGATTTGGGTCATGGGTACATAACAAAAAACATATTAATTCACTTCGCTCCACTCAATCCACTCCTCTCAGCTCAATCCAGTCTGCTTTCAGCTCAATACTTCGCTCCGCTCAATCCAGTCTGCTCTCAGCTCAATCCAGTCTGCTCTCAGCTCAATCCAGTCTGCTCCCAGATCAATCCAGTCTGCTCTCAGCTCAATCCAGTCTGCTCCCAGCTCAATCCAGTCTGCTCTCAGCTCAATCCAGTCTGCTCCCAGCTCAATCCAGTCTGCTCTCAGCTCAATCCAGTCTGCTCTCAGCTCAATCCAGTCTGCTCCCAGCTCAATCCAGTCTGCTCTCAGCTCAATCCAGTCTGCTCTCAGCTCAATCCAGTCTGCTCTCAGCTCAATCCACTCTGCTCCGCTCAATCCAGTCTGCTCTCAGCTCAATCTGTCGCTACAGTGTTACATTACATCTTCTTGATACCCAGTGCTCTGTCTTGTTTGTAATCTGATCAGAAGCTGAGGGGGATCAGAGAAAGGTTTGTTTCTTGAGCTAATACACACAAATGTGCTTTCAGCTTACAACTGAAAAGTAAGTGGATTTGTAAATAACCAAACCTCCTTTTTTCCCCCCCAGGAACTTTCATCATACACCAATCCCATAACATTGAACAAAAATCACATGACCCTGAGTATTTGTTCAGAAAAATAGACATGGGACTACAATACAATTAATCACAAGAATTTTTTTTTCTTTATTTAACGAGGCAAGTCAGTTAGAACAAATTCTTATTTGCAATGACGGCCTAGGAACAGTGGGTTAACTGCCTGTTCAGGGGCAGAACGACAGATTTGTACCTTGTCAGCTCGGGGGTTTGAGCTTGCAACCTTCCAGTTACTAGTCCAATGCTCTAACCACTAGGCTACCCTGGCCTATGAGCAGATTGATATCAAGTGTAGTCAACTTTGTTCTAAGGACAGAAATACCCTAACTAGCTAAGTGTCAAATATATAATTAAGTCAGCTAACATTTGGTTTATTGAAATATTAAGTTAAATAAATATTTTCTAAAATAATAAAATAAAAAATATTTATTGGAATTCAGTTTCAACTTAGTATTGAGAGTTAGAATAATAGAACACACAAGGCGCAATTTTAAAATGTCGTTGTTCATAGCCAATCACTCAATTAGCCCATGTCAGCCAACATTGTTTTAGATTGGTTAGTTGGTCTAGCGGCCAGCTATCGAAACTTGTAGTAAACATGGTTGAATTACTGACTGGGGTGTGGTGTGGCCCATTGATCATCAGCTATTGCATTAGAAACTGAAACATTTGTTCCAGGTAGAACCCTCTCTACATAGAGTTCTTCTACATGGAACCCAAAAGGGTTCTATCTGGAACCAAGAAGGGTTCTACCTGGAAACAAAAAGGGTTCTTCAAAGGGGACAGTTAAAGAACCGTTTTGGAACCCTTTTTTTTCTAAGAGTGTAGCTGACTCTAAGAGTGGCTATTCAATAGCCTGATGGCCTGGGCGTAGAAGCTATCGGCCAGTTGGATACGTTCTGCCCTAAACCAATCAGATTGGTTCTGCCCTTAGAACAAAGTTTACTACACTTTATGCGACCCACTAAGAATGTTCACACCCGGAACCTTGTTCAGAGGAACTGTGACATTGCGAGAGTATTTCAGCAACTTTTCAGAAGATTTTACACTAGCACAGGAAGTGTTGTTGTTATAAGTGAGAACAAAGAGCACTGCCCTAGAAAGCTCTTTACATTTTTTTCATTCACTCCTTGTTGTTTTGCCACAAATTTTATTTTACCTTTATTTAACGAGGCAAGTCAGTTAAGAACAAATTCTTATTTTCAATGATGACCTAGGAACAGTGGGTAAACTGCCTATTCAGGGGCAGAACGACAGATTTGTACCTTGTCAGCTCAGAGGATATGAACTTGCAACCTTTTGGTTACTAGTCCAACGCTCTAACCACTAGGCTACCATGCTGCCCCAGCAGCTCTAAAGTGGGTTAAAGCAGACGTTTACATTATTCTGCGTATAAAGAACCGAGAATCTCATACACCCATTTCAATGATTTATCTGGCTGTAGAGAGTAATACTCTACAGATTTACTAAAACGATGAGGTAATTGTTTTTGGAAATAACTACCATGAAATTATTTGATCATAATCAAATCAAATTGTATTTGTCACACGCTTCGTAAACTACAGGTGTAGACTAACAGTGTAATGCTTACTTACGGGCCCCTTCCCCAACAACGCAGAGAGAGAGAAATTAGAGAAATAATAGAAAACTAAAACCCGTAATAATAAAAACGGATAATAAATACACAATGAGTAACGATAACTTGGCTGTATACACGGGGGCACCACTACCGAGGCTATGTGCAAGGTTACGACGATCATTGCCTATTAAATAAAGGTTCATTTAAACTGAAAATATTCTGAAAATGTGCTTTGTAGCAATGTCGATGCTGTGGTCTTATTTACTGTTAGGGTTCTGATATACTGTAAAACAGTGTGGATGCTGTGGTCTGATTGACTGTTGGGGTTCTGATATACTGTAAAACAGTGTGGATGCTGTGGTCTGATTGACTGTTAGGGTTCTGATATACTGTAAAACAGTGTGGATGCTGTGGTCTGATTGACTGTTAGGGTTCTGATATACTGTAAAACAGTGTGGATGCTGTGGTCTGATTGACTGTTGGGGTTCTGATATACTGTAAAACAGTGTCGATGCTGTGGTCTGATTGACTGTTGGGGTTCTGATATACTGTAAAACAGTGTGGATGCTGTGGTCTGATTGACTGTTGGGGTTCTGATATACTGTAAAACAGTGTGGATGCTGTGGTCTGATCGACTGTTGGGGTTCTGATATACTGTAAAACAGTGTTGATGCTGTGGTCTGATTGACTGTTGGGGTTCTGATATACTGTAAAACAGTGTTGATGCTGTGGTCTGATCGACTGTTGGGGTTCTGATATACTGTAAAACAGTGTGGATGCTGTGGTCTGATCGACTGTTGGGGTTCTGATATACTGTAAAACAGTGTTGATGCTGTGGTCTGATCGACTGTTGGGGTTCTGATATACTGTAAAACAGTGTTGATGCTGTGGTCTGATTGACTGTTGGGGTTCTGATATACTGTAAAACAGTGTGGATGCTGTGGTCTGATTGACTGTTGGGGTTCTGATATACTGTAAAACAGTGTGGATGCTGTGGTCTGATTGACTGTTGGGGTTCTGATATACTGTAAAACAGTGTCGATGCTGTGGTCTGATTGACTGTTGGGGTTCTGATATACTGTAAAACAGTGTCGATGCTGTGGTCTGATTGACTGTTGGGGTTCTGATATACTGTAAAACAGTGTTGATGCTGTGGTCTGATTGACTGTTGGGGTTCTGATATACTGTAAAACAGTGTGGATGCTGTGGTCTGATCGACTGTTGGGGTTCTGATATACTGTAAAACAGTGTCGATGCTGTGGTCTGATTGACTGTTGGGGTTCTGATATACTGTAGAACAGTGTGGATGCTGTGGTCTGATTGACTGTTGGGGTTCTGATATACTGTAAAACAGTGTTGATGCTGTGGTCTGATTGACTGTTGGGGTTCTGATATACTGTAAAACAGTGTGGATGCTGTGGTCTGATTGACTGTTGGGGTTCTGATATACTGTAAAACAGTGTTGATGCTGTGGTCTGATCGACTGTTGGGGTTCTGATATACTGTAAAACAGTGTTGATGCTGGTTTTGGAAGCAGAAGTGAAACAGTTCCTCTTGTGTAGATTCTAAGAATTCTCATGAGAGAAGGCAATCTGGAGAACTGGCAAAGTACATTAAACCCGTATAAACATCGTAGACGGGACATAAAGGAATGGAAGCAGAGTAGACCTTTACAATTCCATATAATTCTTGTCATGCCACATTAACCAGAATTCTTTATGTTTTATTGTTATCCCACAGAACACCTTGTGACACAAGTATAGAGATGGTTACAACGTGTAGATGTCCATAACCACTCTGAGATCTACCACTGTGTTCCAGCAGCACATTCTAATCTGCTGATATAACATACAGACACAGACACAGACACTGACACTGACACGCACACACACACTGACACACACACACACACACACACACACACACACACACACACACACACACACACACACACACACACACACACACACACACACACACACACACACACACACACACACACACACACACACACACACACACATACATCTGGTGTCTTCTCCTACTGGGCCTAATGGTGTGAGTTAAACCTAACCCCAGGCAGCACACAGAGCACACAGAGGGAAGCTACGGTGATCCCAGACTGCTTCAAGGCATCATTGTGTGTTTACTCAGCTGTGGCTTGCCCTGGGTTTAGACTCTATAACCCAGAGTTTATATTAGATTAAGTAAAGTAACCACGTTTGCATAACGCACATCTGCGTATGTCGATGTTGCTTTCCCATTATTCAGGTGACTTGTGTTTGTTTATTGAAGAAGATACGATCCTTCTAGTTACCTAACGTTACTGTAGTTTAATTATGTCATTTTTGTAACTATTGTCTGGTCTTATAACCATAATGCACTTGTCTAGTGGAAGGGTTGACTGCTAGCCTACAATCTGTGAGAGTAGCGTCAAGGCAGACTGTACTGTAGCCTTGAGACGTGGCTTCAGACCCCATAAGAGTCTCCATATAGTCTGTTGGACGCCATAGGATTCAACAGCCACGTCTCAGGGCCCATAAGATGGTGCTGGAAAAGAAGGCAGACGTTTTACGTGCCCCCAGCCGATTGTGTTTTTTTGTTTGTTTGTTTGCGTTGTTGGTAACTTGTTTTTTTTTACTTATTTTGTACATAACGTTGCCGCTACCATCTCTTATGACCGAAAATAACTAACTAAACATCAGGACTGCGATTACTCACCACGGACTAGCAGAATAATTTTTTTCCTTTCACGACTCTGACGAGCCCGACGCGAAGGATATACTGCTTCCTCGGGAACAGGCCCCGATCCCCGTGATCTGAGTGAAGAGGAGGCGGAGAACGAGGGGCCGAAGGTCGCGCTGCCTTCTGAGAATTCATAGGCGATCGAATAAACCCCCACTTCCTTCCGTTCTGCTAGCAAACGTGCAATCTTTGGAGAATAAAATCGAGGAGTTATGCGGAAGATTAAACTACCAATGGGACATTAAAAACTGTTACATCTTATGCTTCACGGAGTCGTGGCTGAACGACGACAATACCAACATACAGCTGGCTGGTTATACGCTGTACCAGCAGGATAGAACAGCGGCGTCTGGTAAGACAAGGGGCGGAGGACTATGTATTTTTGTAAATAACAGCTGGTGCACGATATCTAAGGAAGTCTCGAACTATTGCTCGCCTGAGGTAGAGTATCTCATGATAAGCTGTAGACCACACTATCTACCTAGAGAGTTTTCATCTGTATTCTTTGTAGCTGTTTACATACCACCACACTCAGAGGCTGGCACTAAGACAGCATTGAATGAGCTGTATTATGCCATAAGCAACCAAGAAAACGCTTAATGCAGGGAAACTTAAATCTGTTTTGCCAAATTTCTATCAGCATGTTAAATGTGCAACCAGAGGAAAAATAACTCTGGACCACCTATACTCCACACACAGAGACGCATACAAAGCTCTCCTTCGTCCTCCATTTGGCAAATCTGACCATAATTATTTCCTCCTGATTCCTGCTTAGAAGCTAAAATGAAAGCAGAAAGCACCAGTGACTAGATCAATCAAAAAGTGGTCAAAGGAAGCAGATGCCAGTGACCGTACGTACATACCCAAACCAGAAACCATGGATTACAGGCAGCATCCTCACTGAGCTAAAGGATGTCACTTTCAAGGAGTGGGACTTTAACCGGGAAGCTTATAAGAAATCCTGCTATGTCCTCCGATGAACTATCAAACAGGCAAACCATCAATATAGGACCAAGATCGAGTCTTACAACACCGGCTCTGACGCTCGTCGGATGTGGCAGGGCTTGCAAAACATTACAGACTACAAAGGGAAGCACAGCTAAGAGCTGCCCAGTGGCACAAGCCTATCAGACGAGCAAAACAACCTCTATGCTCGCTTCAAGGCAAATAACATTGAAACATGCATGAGAGCACTAGCTGTTCCGGAAGACTGTGTGATCACGCTCTCTGCAGCCGATCTGAGTAAGACCTTTTAAACAGTTCAACATTCACAAGGCGGCAGGGCCAGGTGGATTACCAGGACGTGTACTGCGCTGACCAATAGACCTATGTGAGAATGCTATTCATTGACTACAGCTCAGTGTTCAACATCATACTGCCCTCGAAGCTCATCAATAAGCTAAAGACCCTGGGACTGAACACCTCCCTCTTCAACTGGATCCTGGACTTACTGACGGGCCATCCCCAGGTGGTAAGGGTAGGTAACAACACATCCTCCACGCTGATCCTCACACAGGGGTGCCTCAGGGGTGCGTGCTCAGTTCCCTACTGTACTCCCATTTCTATCATGACTGCATGGCCAGGCACGACTCCAAAACAGTCATTACACCGACAACGACGAGACAGCCTATAGGGAGGAGGTCAGAGACCTGGCCGTGTGGTGCCAGGACAACAACCTCTCTCTCAACGTGATCAACACAAAGGAGATGATCGTGGACTACAGGAAAAAGAGGACCGAGCACGCCAAGACAGTCGTGAAGATGGCATGCAAAACCTATTCCCCCTCAGGAGACTGAAAATATTTGGCATGGGTCCCCAGATCCTCAAAAGTTTCTACAGCTGCACCATCGAGAGCATGGCTTGTTGCATCACTGCCTGGTACGGCAACTGCAAATGGCCCAGTACATCACAGGTGCCAAGCTTCCTGCCATCCAGGACCTCTATACCAGGCGGTGTCAGAGCAAGGCCCTAAAAATGGTAAAAAACTCCAGCCACCCCAGTAATAGACTGTTCTCTCTGCTGCCGCATGGCAAGCGGTACCGGAGCACCAAGTCTAGAACCAAGAGGCTTCTAAACAGCTTCTCCCCCCCAAGCCATAAGACTCCTGAACATCTAGTCAAATGGCTACCCAGAATATTTGCAGTGTCACCCCACCCTTTCTTTACACCACTACTACTCTCTGTTGTCATCTATGCACAGTCACTTTAATAACTCTACCTACATGTGCATACTAGATCAACTAACCGGTGCCCCCACACATTGACATCGGTAACCCCTGTATATAGTCTCGCTATTGTTATTTTACTGCTGCTCTTTAAATGCTTGTTACTTTTATCTCTTATTCTTATCCATATTTTTTTAAACTGCATTGTAGGTTAGGGGCTCGTAAGTAAGCATTTCACTCTAAGGTCTACACCTGTTGTGTTCGGCGCATGTGACTAATGAAATTTGATTTGATTTATGCGTATCAGCTTGGTGAGGTGCCGGGGCTCGAGGCCAGAGATAGAATCAGGGCCGGAGCCAGGGCCAGGGCCAGAGCCAGAGCCAGAGCCGGAGTCAGAGCCGATGGCCAGAGCCAGAGCTGGAGCCGGGGCCAGAGCCAGAGCCGGGGCCAGAGCCGGGGCCAGAGCCAGAGCCAGAGCCGGGGAAGGAGCCAGAGCCAGAGCCGGGGCCAGAGCCGGGGCCAGAGCCTGAGCCGGAGCTGGGGCAGAGCAAGAACCGGGGCCAGAGCCAGAGCCAGAGCCAGAGACAGAGAAAGAGCCGGGGCCAGAGCCGGGGCCGGGGCCAGTGCCGAGGCCACCACCTCTAAGTCTCCCTCTGACACACATCTGTGACTGAGCTGGATTTCCATTGGTGATTAGGGCGTGACCTATCTGCTACCCCGTGGTCAACAAGGCCTGGGAACAGAAAAGATTTCCCTGCTTCCCTTGAACCATGGCCAAGGAACACAGTACCGCTGAACACTGCAGCTCAACACGTTCTTCTCCAGTCTCTCCAACATAATGTTGGTGTGTATGTGGGCTCCAGGCTCTCCAACATACTGTTGGTGTGTATGTGGGCTCCAGGCTCTCCAACCTAATGTTGGTGTGTATGTGGGCTCCAGGCTCTCCAACATACTGTTGGTGTGTATGTGGGCTCCAGGCTCTCCAACCTAATGTTGGTGTGTATGTGGGCTCCAGTCTCTCCAAGCTAATGTTGGTGTGTATGTGGGCTCCAGGCTCTCCAACCTAATGTTGGTGTGTATGTGGGCTCCAGTCTCTCCAACCTAATGTTGGTGTATGTGGGCTCCAGTCTCTCCAACCTAATGTTGGTGTGTATGTGGGCTCCAGTCTCTCCAACCTAATGTTGGTGTGTATGTGGGCTCCAGTCTCTCCAACATAATGTTGGTGTGTGTATGTGGGCTCCAGTCTCTCCAAGCTAATGTTGGTGTGTATGTGGGCTCCAGTCTCTCCAACCTAATGTTGGTGTGTATGTGGGCTCCAGTCTCTCCAACCTAATGTTGGTGTGTATGTGGGCTCCAGTCTCTCCAACATAATATTGGTGTGTATGTGGGCTCCAGTCTCTCCAACATAATATTGGTGTGTATGTGGGCTCCAGTCTCTCCAACATAATGTTGGTGTGTGTATGTGGGCTCCAGTCTCTCCAACCTAATGTGTGTTGGTGTGTGTGTATGTTGGTGTGTGTTTGTTTGTGTGTGTATATCAGAGGGGTTGTGTACAGGAGAATACATTTTTGTTTCATATGGATTAATGAATGGTGATAAATAATAATAATAATAATAATACAATCTTATTTTCTTGTTTAATCTTCTTTTGATTCTACTACAAGAGTTAATCTGAAACAAATCCAGCTTTGTTTGCTTTGAATCATATTCTGGTAAATGATTGCAGTATACCGTCCTGTTAACAATGACTATGGTAATAAGTATGCTGTATATATAAATGTGATGTCCCCTCTACTCTGGCTTTTAGTCAGTTTCTCTCCTCTTTGTTTGGTATATCCTTGGCCCCCGTAACCAAGGAGACAGTGCCAAGGCGTTAAATTTAAAATGAGCGTGACAGAGACTGATAACGAAACCGAGGGAAATTCAGAGTCATCACTCTCTTAGTCATCATTAGCTTTCAGAAATCTGCATTTTTAAAATGCAGACCATCAAAACCTCTTTGTTTTCAACCATTTCGCATGTGCAGGTAAGTTCTAGAGAAAGGTATCCTTCACATCAGTCAGAGCTGTCTGGCGATCCAACGACAAAGATATTTCATAAAAGTGAAGAAGTGCAACTGAAGCACAAAATTAGTCCCTTTACATTGCTGATTTGGAGCGAACCCCAATTGAGTCTGACAGGGAGCTGACTGCAGTATTAACACATTAACAATTACTCCCTGATATCTCCCTGAGATGTAAACACACAAGCATCCATGACTATCTCTGACAATGAAGGTGTGTAATGGTTGAAATAGATGGTGCTTTACTGCTGCTAGGCTAACTGATTGCTATGGTGCATTACTGCTGCTAGGCTAACTGATATGGTGCTTTACTGCTGCGAGGCTAACTGATATGGTGCTTTACTGCTGCGAAGCTAAATGATTGCTACGGTGCTTTACTGCTGCTAGGCTAACTGATTGCTATGGTGCTTTACTGCTGCGAGGCTAACTGTTATGGTGCTTTACTGCTGCTAGGCTAACTGATTGCTACGGTGCATTACTGCTGCGAGGATAACTGATTGCTAAAGTGCTTTACTGCTGTGAGGCTAACTGATTGCTACGGTGCTTTACTGCTGCTAGGCTAACTGATTGCTACGGTGCATTACTGCTGCGAGGCTAACTGATTGCTAAAGTGCATTACTGCTGTGAGGCTAACTGATTGCTACGGTGCTTTACTGCTACTAGGCTAACTGATTGCTATGGTGATTTACTGCTGTGTGGCTAACTGATTGCTACAGTGCTTTACTGCTGTGAGCCTAACTGATTGCTATGGTGCTTTACTGCTGCGAGGCTAACTGATTGCTACGGTGCTTTACTGCTGCTAGGCTAACTGATTGCTATGGTGCTTTACTGCTGCGAGGCTAACTGTTGTGGTGCTTTACTGCTGCTAGGCTAACTGATTGCTACGGTGCTTTACTGCTGCGAGGCTAACTGATTGCTAAAGTGCATTGCTGCTGTGAGGCTAACTGATTGCTACGGTGCTTTACTACTGCTAGGCTAACTGATTGCTACGGTGATTTACTGCTGTGAGGCTAACTGATTGCTACGGTGCTTTACTGCTGTGAGCCTAACTGATTGCTACGGTGCTTTACTGCTGCTAGGCTAACTGATTGCTACGGTGCTTTACTGCTGCTAGGCTAACTGATTGCTACGGTGCATTACTGCTGCTAGGCTAACTGATTGCTACGGTGCATTAGTGCTGCTAGGCTAACTGATTGCTACGGTGCTTTACTGCTGCTAGGCTAACTGATTGCTACGGTGCATTACTGCTGCTAGGCTAACTGATTGCTACGGTGCATTACTGCTGCTAGGCTAACTGATTGCTACGGTGCATTACTGCTGCGAGGCTAACTGATTGCTACATTTATCGTCTAGCAGGGTGGAATAGAAAAGGCAAATACAAACCTGAATAAAAACGAGCAGCCTAAATCTCAGTTGTAATCAGCATTGTAAAGAGCTGTCGTTATGCAACTATTGGCCCTATTTATAGTTACCATGTTCTATATTACGTAGGTTCAGTCACATAAACAATACATTGCATGTCTCTGCTTGCAGACCCTGCTGATAGCTGTTAGTGATGGGAATACAAGGATTCAGTTACAACACACGGATGTAACTGAATCATCCCAATGAAATCAGCAGTAATGGCCAGCATCGCTTCATTATGTTTTTACAAACCATTTGCAAGCAATCACATAACCAACGGCAGCAGGGCTTTTATTCGTGCATCATCAAACTAACTAACTGGCTAACTTAATCCTGAGTCAAATGCAATGGTTATCATCAACATCTAAGGATGGCATCCTATTTCCTACATAGTGCAGTACTTTTGACCAGGGTCCCTTAGTCAAAACTAGTGCACTATATAGGGCATAGGGTGCCATTTGGGATGCACATAATAATGAGGATCAGCAAAAGAGAACTAATTCTAATAATGATCCAGTCTTATGGAAAAACGTCTTACACTCCACATAGAAATAAAGAGGATTAAGGCTAGAGTCCTTAATTGAAACAATAACTAAGTGGATTCCCCACTTCTGTTTTGGTATAAAAAAAAAAGAAGAGAGATTGGCTTGGAGAAATTTACTCAAATTCATAGACAAAGCTAGGGATGCAAGGACTGACCATCCATGATATAACAATGATAGTTTTGACATTTTGAGGCTATACATTGACATAGTTTACAAACATGGGAGTAAAACAAGCTTATGTTCAGATGGGTTATGAAAGATGAACTAAGCTCATGAGGCGTTCACAAGTTATATTCTTCAACAATCAATGGGTTTATGTCATTCAGTCCAAAATGGATGTGGCAACGAAAGGATTCTAGCTTTAAGTAAGTGAATAAATAACAAAGTGCTGTTCTTCATATGGTGGGGTAAGATATCAGCTCCATTCTCAGACACACAGACCAACCGTTGTAAAACAGGGTTCATATTACGTATTCACCATTTCAGCATTGTTCTTTTTTGTCCCAAATGGCACCCTATTCCCTCTTGGCCCTGTTCTAAAGTAGTGCACTACATAGGGAATAGGGTGCCATTTGGAACTCATTGTTGGACTAGTGACCTAAAGAGACTGAGGCTGATGTTTACGACCAGGGCGGTAATCATAGGGTTGGACCCACAACCCGCTAAATACATTAGGCCACAGGTAGCCTAGCGGTTAAGTGCATTTAGGCTAGTAAACAAAAGGTTACTGGTTCAAATCCCCGACCTGGTAAATTGGATGAATCTGCTGTCTCCCCTTGAGCAAGGCAGGTAATCCCCAACAACACCTGCTCTTGGGGTGCTGATGATGTCCATAAAGGCAACCCCCCCCCCCCAAATATCTCTGATTCAGTTGGGTTAAATGCAGTAGACACATTTTAGTTGTGCAACTGACTAGGTATCCCCTACATTGTGGGACAATACCACGCCACACAACAAATATTACAGACTAGACCCAGACAGACGGGGCACCCTATTCCCTGTTTAGGCTCTGGTCAAAAGCATTTCCCCAAATGGGGAATAGGGTGCAACATTTCCACCTATGATACGTCAGCGTGAAATATATATATATTATATATATATATATATATATAAATATATATATATCAGAAAGGACAGGGTTATATAGCCTATTGTTCTAGTGACTACACTAGACTGAAAATGTGTTATCATAAAGGGTCATGAATTTGTTGACTCAAATGGGGCTGTTTAATACACTTGGCTACTTATTGTTTTTAGTGCCATTTCTAAATGACATTTAGGCCTAAACTGCATTTCACCCATCTATTATCAGTAGTTTTTTTAGTATTGGAGGTTCCTGTTCCTCTTAGATGTAAACAGGGGACTTGCGTGGTAAATCGATCTGTGTCCACCGTAGATCAAAATGCCTTGCGGTAGACCTGGTTCCCATGGACACAGGAGAACGTCTCTTCTGCCTGTGTACAGCAGGATGTGAAATTTGACACCACTTGGTCTGCCTGGTCCTGTTTGTGTCTATGAAATTACTGGTCTGCCTGGCCCTGTTTGTGTCTCTGAAATTACTGGTCTGCCTGGCCCTGTTTGTGTCTATGAAATTACTGGTCTGCCTGGCCCTGTTTGTGTCTATGAAATTACTGGTCTGCCTGGCCCTGTTTGTGTCTATGAAGTTACTGGTCTGCCTGTGAAGTTACTGGTCCTGTGTTTGTCTATGTAGTTACTTGTCTGC
Source organism: Oncorhynchus kisutch (assembly GCF_002021735.2). NCBI lineage: Eukaryota > Metazoa > Chordata > Actinopteri > Salmoniformes > Salmonidae > Oncorhynchus > Oncorhynchus kisutch. Next base: position 61,320,512 of record NC_034192.2, read on the forward strand.
CTTGCCCTGTATGTGACATTACTGATCTGCCATGCCCTGTGATCATCTGGGAAGTTACTGGTTTATTTATTTAACTAGGCAAGTCAGTTAAGAACAAATTCTTATTTACAATGACGGCCTACCCCAGCCAAACCCTAACCCGGACGACGCATGGCCAATTCTGCGCTGCCCTATGGGACTCCCAATCACGGCCGGATGTGATACAGCCTGGAATGGAACCAAGGTGTCTGTAGTGACGCCTCTAGCACTGAGATGCAGTACCTTAGACTGCTGCATCACTCAGGAGCCCCGTGCAGTGCATGTTAAGTGGAGGCCATGTAATGTCTGTGTCATTAAGCCTGTCATTCACCTGCCACTGTAGTTTATATGACAATCCGTGTTGAACAGATTAATGATGTAATCCAGTAATTAGCAGAGAGTGGGGTAAATTAATCCAGGATGTGCAATCTGACACTACTTGAATCTGGGATGTCCCTCCTACCATTTCATTCGCTCTCCCGACTGTCCATCGACTCCAGTCTGAACTCCACGCCACAGCCACTAACAACACATATGCCTGGAATCCTAACATCGTAACTCAGCAGGATATATGGTGGTTTCGTCGCCGTAGCACATTCAGAGATCGATTTAAAGCCATTCATCTAAAATAATTCATAGATTTGAAAGAGAACGTACTTTCTGTTTACCATAGATGGACAAAATGAATATGAGATGAAAGGCAAGTTCCTAACGAGTTCGGGAAGCCAAGTCAAGCCAAGCTCTGTGAGACATTCACAGAGACGGCGGCAGACATTTTGATCAAGAGAAACCTTTAGAATGTATGCACATTTTCTCTACCAATAAATACACACAAAAAAAATGCATTTTTACAGTTATACGGGAACGTTAAATCTTATAGTTAGTTGTTTTATAAATTCATTATACTAAATGTTGAAAAAAAAAGTCATTTCAAGCCTCAATATTTAATATTTTTTATATATTTTTTTATCATTTTTGTACTGTGTACTTGAGGTTGTGTCCTTAAAAAGTGACTACACCTCAGCAATTTATAAAACAAATTACCAGACAAGATCAATTAAAACCATTCTTAGAGTATGTAGCATTACTAGTTACTGTTTATGACCCTCTCATGATATATAATTACTTTTGGGGAATACATGGATTACATTTCCCTTTACATTTGGTTACATTTAAAGAGGTTATAACCTGTTATTCTAGTGACTACACTAGACTGTATTGGAGCTTCTATAAGCAGAAATCAGTTTTAGGAGAGGATTCCACATTCACCTGGAATACATTAGTCAGATAAGCACATAAACCCCACAAGGCTCGCATACCTACCTGTTATCACATAACTGCAATGGGGTTGCATAAGTCTACGGCCTTCAGAGGTTGAAGAAGCGAGCGTGTTTGTGTGTGTGTGGTCTCTCAGAGAGCAAACAGATGGAAATGTAAATAGCCAGACAGAGATGGATTACCCTGTGGGCCTTTAGCCACACGTAACAACATGCTCGCTACGAGCTAAAGTAGAACTGAACCAGCTAACAACATGCTAGCTACTAGCTAAAGTATAGCTGAACCAGCTAACAAAATGCTAGCTACTAGCTAAAGTAAAGCTGAACCAGCTAACAACATGTTAGCTACTAGCTAAAGTAGAACTGAACCAGCTCCCCAGGATTTACTCACTGCTTGCTTTTCTTCCAATAAGTTTAGAAATGAACTTCATACACACACGGGTTAACAAGAACTGACGGGAGAAGTGTAACACAGCCCTCTTGAGACGTGGCAATAATTGCACCGATGTCATGAAGTGGTGTAGAGGCTCGGTACCATATGGGTCCAATAGTACACAGGAAGCCTCCACTGCACACTAACCTCCACTTGGAGAGACTTTAAATTCACACTGCTTTCCTCTGTCAGAGAGGTCTCCTCCTGGGGGTTTGCCAGAAAACGAATTGGAGTGTTTTTAAGGCTTCCTGTAGGGCACTACTTTTGACTAGGGCCCACAGGGCCATTTGTAGGAAATAGGGTAATTTTGGTATTAGAAATACTTTGTATTGTTGTTATTGTTGTCTGGATGGTAAACGGGTTGCTTAGAGATTTATTCATGCAGACAAACTTAGGGAGGAATTCCTTCAGTACTGCATGGATGCCTGTGGGTGCTATGACAGTCCTTTCCTCTCTTCTTCTGAGTCACAGGGTTGAACAGGAAAGTATTCTAAAGTCATGCCTAGTAACAGATCACAACACAACAGTAGCTAGGGCACTCCATAGCAACAGTGTGTGGCGAGATACTGAGAACTACCTTTCAAGAGAACATTACGCCAGACAACTGTATCACTCACATTTTTTCCAATACTGTGTTACTGACATACGTTATACTGATTACACATCTCACAAATAAATGTTTGGAAATAGATGTTGCAAAAACGTTTTGCAGAAACACATTGTTTATTTGAGCTGTGTCAAAATGGGTCTTCACCCAAGGTGGAGACCTGGGCCAGTTAGGCTTGTGTTACTACATCATCTTGTTCTAATCCTCCACCTCTGCAGAATTCAACTCCATGCAGATGCAGACTAACAGTTCACAAATAACCAGGTATTTCCTAAGAAATAACAGGGTAATATTATGAGTATTAGGTAGTAATAACCTATAGAAACACGTTTGTTTCTTCAGGATCATTCTGTATCCATACCCACCATGTAGCCCCTGATTATTGTCTTTCTTCTTAATGAAGGTGGTGGTCTGTCTGTCTGTCTGTCTGTCTGTCTGTCTGTCTGTCTGTCTGTCTGTCTGTCTGTCTGTCTGTCTGTCTGTCTGTCTGTCTGTCTGTCTGTCTGTCTGTCTCTCTCTCTCTCTCTCTGTCTCTCTCTCTCTCTCTCTGTCTCTCTCTCTCTCGCTCTCTCTCTCTCAATGGTCAGAAAGACAAAGCCCCTTGCTAATCTCAGGTACCTGCCAAGGAACATAAAATGCTTCCTTTGAGCAGGATGTGGGGGACGCAGTGTTCGTCCCAAATGGCAACCCTATGCCCTAAAATAGTGCACTACTGTTCTTCAGGGATTATCAAGGGCATAGGTTGCCATTTGGGATGCATTTGTGAAGGTCACTTGTATCATTTATTCCGTTGCTGGAGAGGTACCCATTATCTATAAGGTCAAAATCCTCCATTCTGAATATTTTGTCTATCACTCAGATAATACAGTACCCATTTCTTTCATCTCTTTGGAAGACCTGTTAGCGTACAGGCAAGCATGCAAACACACATGGACGGGGGCACACACACACGTGCACACACACACACACACACAGTCAGAGTTAGTAGGAGGAGAAAAGTCAGAGTTAGTAGGAGGAGAAAAGCCAGAGTTAGTAGGAGGAGAAAAGTCAGAGTTAGTAGGAGAGCAGAAAAGTCAGAGTTAGTAGGAGGAGAAAAGTCAGAGTTAGTAGGAGAGGAGAAAAGTCAGAGTTAGTAGGAGGAGAAAAGTCAGAGTTAGTAGGAGGAGAAAAGTCAGAGTTAGTAGGAGGAGAAAAGTCAGAGTTAGTAGGAGAGCAGAAAAGTCAGAGTTAGTAGGAGAGCAGAAAAGTCAGAGTTAGGAGGAGAAAAGTCAGAGTTAGTAGGAGAGCAGAAAAGTCAGAGTTAGTAGGAGGAGAAAAGTCAGAGTTAGTAGGAGGAGAAAAGTCAGAGTTAGTAGGAGGAGAAAAGTAAGAGTTAGTAGGAGGAGAAAAGTCAGAGTTAGTAGGAGGAGAAAAGTAAGAGTTAGTAGGAGGAGAAAAGTCAGAGTTAGTAGGAGGAGAAAAGTCAGAGTTAGTAGGAGGAGAAAAGTCAGAGTTAGTAGGAGGAGAAAAGTCAGAGTTAGTAGGAGGAGAAAAGTCAGAGTTAGTAGGAGGAGAAAAGTCAGAGTTAGTAGGAGGAGAAAAGTCAGAGTTAGTAGGAGAGCAGAAAAGTCAGAGTTAGTAGGAGGAGAAAAGTCAAAGTTAGTAGGAGGAGAAAGTCAGAGTTAGTAGGAGGAGAAAAGTCAGAGTTAGTAGGAGGAGAAAAGTCAGAGTTAGTAGGAGCAGAAAAGTCAGAGTTAGTAGGAGAGCAGAAAAGTAAGAGTTAGTAGGAGAGCAGAAAAGTAAGAGTTAGTAGGAGAGCAGAAAAGTAAGAGTTAGTAGGAGAGCAGAAAAGTAAGAGTTAGTAGGAGAGCAGAAAAGTAAGAGTTAGTAGGAGAGCAGAAAAGTCAGAGTTAGTAGGAGGAGAAAAGTCAGAGTTAGTAGGAGGAGAAAAGTCAGAGTTAGTAGGAGGAGAAAAGTCAGAGTTAGTAGGAGGAGAAAAGTCAGAGTTAGTAGGAGGAGAAAAGTCAGAGTTAGTAGGAGGAGAAAAGTCAGAGTTAGTAGGAGGAGAAAAGTCAGAGTTAGTAGGAGGAGAAAAGTCAGAGTTAGTAGGAGGAGAAAAGTCAGAGTTAGTAGGAGCAGAAAAGTCAGAGTTAGTAGGAGGAGAAAAGTCAGAGTTAGTAGGAGCAGAAAAGTCAGAGGTAGTAGGAGAGCAGAAAAGTCAGAGTTAGTAGGAGGAGAAAAGTCAGAGTTAGTAGGAGGTGAAAAGTCAGAGTTAGTAGGAGGAGAAAAGTCAGAGTTAGTAGGAGAGCAGAAAAGTCAGAGTTAGTAGGAGGAGAAAAGTCAGAGTTAGTAGGAGCAGAAAAGTCAAGTGTGAGTGTTAGTTCACCAAAGGCACAAAATAAATGGGAGGGGGAGGGGTGGTGAGGGTGTGCTGTGGGATTATTTAAAATAGTCTTTGAAGATGGGGGGTTCAGATATTTTCAGGAGAGATGGGCATGTACTCTGCTGTTCTCGATAAGTTGCAAGGGTTTGATGGCACAAGCCAACAGTGAGTTGCAGGGTTCCATTATTCATGTTCACCTTAACAAGCTCTCCTCCGTCACACTGTTTCCTGCTGTCCTGAAAGTCACCGGCCAGCGGGGCTGTCCGGAAGGGTACCCTGAGTAGGGGGTTGGGAAAGGTCCTAGGACTGAGTTCCAAATGACCACCTATTCCCTACTTATAGTGCACTACTTTTGACCAGGTTCCATAGGGCTCTGGTTAAAATCTAGTGCACTATATAGGGAATAGGGTGCCATTTGGGACACATTCTATTTACCTCAGCATCAGTCATTGGGCGGTACAGTGGATTGAATAGCTCTTGGCTGTCAACACTAACCCAATTAACACAGGGCCTGACTTACAATCAGTACAAGCCTTACAAGTGGCCAACCGCCTTGGGTTCCCCTGCCCTGCTTGTCTGGGGAAAAGGGCTGGCCTGACTGCTGGGGTGAGAGTTACAGTGTCTTGGACAGCACCAATAACTTGGGTTCAAATAGTATTTGACATCTTTCAAATATGTTTGCTTCATTCTGCTTTGAGTGACAGACGGGTGAGATTTGTTATTTTAGTGCTATTTGTTTGGTCTGTTGCGCCGGCGAAGCTAAATCAAGCTCAGCTAAATTATTAAATGTTCTATTTATTTTTTTAAACTATTTGAACCCAGGTGTCCAACACAGAACACTGGGAAAGCCCCTGAGTCAATTCAGGAAGACTGCCAGACCAGACAGAGTTACAATGGCGTGCCTTCATCCCCTCCTCTACCCCGCCTGTTAACTACCACTGAGTGACACTCCATAAAAGGTTAAGTGCAAATCCCCTTCGTGTGTTTAACAGACACAACTCACTGTCTATCCGTGTGTCGGCTGGCCGGACAGTTAAAGCACCCTGACATCTTTGAAAGGGACAGGCTGTTCGAGTATCTATAGACTCCGTCAGTTTGAGTTTTCCTCTCTTGTGATGTGCTCTGATGTGACAACAATATACTTTTTTTTTTTCTCTCTCTCTCTCTCTCTCTCTCTCTCTCTCGGAGTGTTGACGACTCAGTCGCCATGGTGACAGAGTCTGTGGACAATGAGTGGGTTCCTAAAAGAGGAAGTTGAGAGAAAGAACACTGTGTGATCTGTCTGATCTAGCTTGTACTTTGTGGTGTTCATCTGAAAGACGTGATAGCAGTTAATTAACCAACAGTGTAAAAAACATACACAACAAACTAGAAAACGCAAAGATGTACTGGAGTAAGAAAAAATCAATAAAAAAAACACTTCACTTTTTGTTTCTGTATCTGTTCACTTACCTCCTTATTACCTCACAAGTAACATTATCAAATGCAAATCCATCTATTCATTCATTGTATTGATTAAAGCTTCTGCTGAGGCCGGCTAACCCACTGGAAGTATGTTTAGAGAGAGATGTTTTCATTGCAAGGCATGTTACTAGGTGTCGGCTACTGTTTCATCATTTACACCAGAAATACACTACTAATCCTCCCTCATCAATGTTTCCATAGGCGGCGACCTACAGAGCCTACAGCAGACTGACACAGTGATCAGTTTGTCATGATGTCATCGTTTTCTCAACCCCTCACCCTCGTCTTCGACCGGGGTGATTAACTGTTCAACAGAGTCAAGCCACTCCAGCAGACCACAGAGCATTCCACTTGCTTACGTTTTGAGTTCTAAAAATGGGCTCATTGCGTCAACAGTTTCTATATTTGGTGTTAGAGAGTCACACCACTGCTTGTGAGGGATGCTGTTCAGCCTGAGCGAGAGAGAGAGCGAGAGAGAGAGAGAGAGAGAGAGAGAGACACACAGAGAGAGAGAAAAAAAGGTTCATTCATTCATACACCCCTGCCAAAATGACCCATTTCACAGTCACCCAAAGTGGAGACCTGGGCCAGTTAGGCTTGTGTTACTACATCATCTTGTTCTAATCCTCCACCTCTGCAGAATTCAACTCCATGCAGATGCAGACTAACATCTGCAGGTATTTCCTAAGAAATAACAGGGTAACCTATAGAAACACGTTTGTTTCTTCAGGATTATTCAAACGCACACATTTTTGAAAACAATCCAGCCATTTGCTCCACATATTGGGTTTGTTATGTATCTGTTGACCTATTTATGAGATAGATCCACGTATCGTAAAACTGCAGTAAATGTTTTGTTTTTGTAAAGGGAGGAGGAAAAGACATTTCAATTTGTGCCTGGGGTACCATAACGTTATTTTTCCAGTGAAGATGACATCACCTCAACAACATGGAATTTCATTGGCTCCCTCCCCACTAGTTCAGAAGTTCCAGTCAGCCCATTCAGCGATTCTACTTTAAGAATCACTGATTCTATCATTTCCATAATTCTACCAGTGTGTGCACGTATAAAGAATCGGCCCTGTTACGGTAAAATGGAAAACTGCAAACTGGATCAACCTTGGACTTCAACCTAAAATGCATGACTCCTGAGTGGCTCAGCGGTCTAAGGCCCTGTATCTCAGTGCTAGAGGCATCACTACAGACACTGGTTCGATTCCAGGCTGTATCACAACCGGCCGTGATTGGGACTCCCATAAGGCGGCGCACAATTGACCCAGGGTAGGCAGTCAGAATAAATAAGAATTTGTTCTTAACTGACTTGCCTAGTTAAATTTATGGTGCATTACTTTTGACCAGAACCCGTATGGGCCCTATTCAAAAGTAGTGCACTAATTAGAGAATAGGATGCCGTTTTGAGTAGGACGCTTGATTCACTGGACCTAATGCCTTTTACAAATATGTCAATGTGTCAGTTCATCACACATCTTTTGTCTCTGGAGACAGAGGTCTGGAGGTCAAAATGAAATGGTAAAATAAACTCGACACGTGTTTTTACAATGTGCCTAGATTGGCAGAAGGGGTGGAAGACGATGGCTTAATTGTGTCTAACATCCAGTTTGAAAGGAATAGAAAATAACACAGATTGCATCTATGAGGTGACATAACATAGGTACGTGCGTGACGTTATACTGATTTGAAGCTGCGTACCGTATGAATGGATTACATGGAGATTGGAACTATTCACAACACAAGTACTAACAAACGTAGCTAAATAAATAAATGTTTGTCTTTTTGGCATCTACCGGTATGTGTGTAAGTCTCTATTCCTGGCAGGGACAAAACATTGTGTCTGGCCCAGAGGATAACAGGGTGTTGAGAGTTTCAAGCTTGATTTAGAAAAGGTAAAACCATTCAGTCCATGTTATGACAGCCAACAGATGTCTAAACAGAACAAAATGACCTGATCCGTTGTTCATTCATTATACATGCTGAATGAAAGTGTACAATAGGTCAATACATTCATTACAGCCATTTTCCCCATTACAGGTGGGAACAGTCCCAATTCATAATCACAATAAACTCTATATCCTGTTCCACGGCCACATCCCCTTTGGAACCTTCGCCCACCCGGCCACACCCATCCCCCTCGCTGAAGGAGTGGGTGGGTTTTTTTCCATTACAAAAAAAAAAATGGCAACACAGCAGTTAAAGTTGAATTAGGGCCCTGAATCAGGGATTACTTTAGCTCCCATTTGCAGAGCTGAGTTCTCCTGCTTCTGCTCACCATATGAGCTTTATACAGTGCTTAGAGATCCCATATGGTTTTAACATTCCACATTCGACCAAACTGTTTGTGTCCAGGGATAGCTTCCCAGGCCTACGTCCCAAATGAACCTTATTCCCTTTATAGTGCACTGCATTTGACCAGAGCCACATAGTACTCTAATTTAAAGTTGCAAAACTCCAGGAACTTTCAATAAATGTCCTGGTTTCTCATCCTGGTTTCTCAGAAACCTTGGTTTCTCATCCTGGTTTCTCAGAAATCCTGGTTGGAGGAATGCCGGTTTCCTCCCTATACCAGGAATCCTCCAACCAGGATTTTAGGAAAACCAGGGAATTTTGCAACCCTACTCTGGTCAAAAGTAGAGACACTTTAAATGGAATAGTGTACCATTTAGGGTGCAAGGGAATAGGTTGCCATTTAGGGTGCAAGGGAATAGGGTTCTATTTAGGGTGCAAGGGAATAGGGTGCCATTTAGGGTGCAAGGGAATAGGGTGCCATTTAGGGTGCAAGGGAATAGGGTGCCATTTAGGGTGCAAGGGAATAGGTTGCCATTTAGGGTGCAAGGGAATATGGTTCTATTTAGGGTGCAAGGGAATAGGGTGCCATTTAGGGTGCAAGGGAATAGGGTGCCATTTAGAGTTCAACCCATGTCTCTGCTGTTTTACAGCTCATCAGGACAGGCAGGGTAGCCTAGTGGTTAGAGTGTAGAGGCGGCAGGGTAGCCTAGTGGTTAGAGTGTAGAGGCGGCAGGGTAGCCAAGTGGTTAGAGTGTAGAGGCAGCAGGGTAGCCTAGTGGTTAGAGTGTAGAGGCGGCAGGGTAGCCAAGTGGTTAGAGTGTAGAGGCGGCAGGGTAGCCAAGTGGTTAGAGTGTAGAGGCGGCAGGGTAGCCAAGTGGTTAGAGTGTAGAGGCGGCAGGGTTGCCTAGTGGTTAGAGTGTAGAGGCGGCAGGGTAGCCTAGTGGTTAGAGTGCAGAGGCGGCAGGGTAGCCTAGTGGTTAGAGTGTAGAGGCGGCAGGGTAGCCTAGTGGTTAGAGTGCAGAGGCGGCAGGGTAGCCTAGTGGTTAGAGTGTAGAGGCGGCAGGGTTGCCTAGTGGTTAGAGTGTAGAGGCGGCAGGGTAGCCTAGTGGTTAGAGTGTAGAGGCGGCAGGGTAGCCTAGTGGTTAGAGTGCAGAGGCGGCAGGGTAGCCTAGTGTTCAGCGCGTTGGACTAGTAACCAGAAGGTTGCAAGTTCTAATCCCCGAGTTGACAAGGTACAAATCTGTCTTTCTTCCCTGAACAAGACAGTTAACCCACTGTTCCTAGGCCCTTATTGAAAATAAGAATTTGTTCTTAACTGACTTGCCTAGTTAAATATAGATAAAATTGTCTGGAATAAAAATATCTTGCTTTTGCTCTACTTTCCTGATTTGAATCCCCTCGGCCTAGTTTTCAAAACAGATATTCAGCGTATATAACTTTCTGAAACCCTACCCAGATGACAGTCTTTCTGTACTTCAGAAAACACACATAATTGTCACATAATTAATCTGTAAACATTTCACACTAAATTTGATTAACCAATAATAATGCATGCTAATTATAAGTGTTTAATAATGTACAGTTGAATAGAGCTTTGGCTGCTGTGACATACTAACCAAATACACGTCGGTTACCTGCGTAACCCTGTGTTGAGACGTCTCATCAGGAATTACACACACGGTTCCCACCTCAACAGTTATAAAGCTACTGCTAGATTGGGTAATGGCTGAGCGTTTCTACAGGGTAGGTCTTATAGTATAGTACAGGATGACAAGACATGCCAGTGTCTTGAAGACAATATTGTACCAGTATGGAGAATAGCAACAAAAATCATTGCCAGAATTGTAGCACATCTAAAAAGGCTATTGAGAAGCCATTTTTTTAATTGTTTTTTTACTTCAGTACCAAACATTTATATTAGTGTACGATTGTCTAACCTTTGCCAAAAACCTAAACTGTAAACCCATTTTGACACAGTGTTTTCACTTTTGACCTATTCTTATAAAAAAATTCAAATCAAGCAGGTCGTTTCATTATGAACTGGCGTTCTTTCCCGTGAACTTGCCTGACTCTCTAAAACACAACTGTTGACTTGGCAGTAAGTAAGACTTCCATCCCACATTGCACCCTATTCACTAAATAGTATACTACTTTTGAACAGTGGCAATGGGTCCTAGTGCACTAAAAAGGGGATAGGGTGTCATTTGGGAAACAAGTACATATGAAGAAGGTGGATAAAGGACATATGGTGTCTGTTAGCACCAGGTCGTTTTCTTATGGGAAAATAGAACATAATTTTAGAGCTAAAATCATGGAAAGCAACATCCAGTCGACTGTGAAAACAACATTAGAAACAGGTAAACATACTGCAAAATGTTTTGGAAATAAAGTTCTCTTTGATCTTAATCTTTGTTCTGGGTACTAAACTTTTGTTTTTGGGGATTAACAGGCAACTTCTATTAACTCTATTTATAAACGCTAAGGTATTTATCATGCTTGTTTTCCTGTGATAACAACATCAATGGGTGAAAGTCATAATGGAAGGCTGTAGTACGTTGTTGTTCTCCAAGAAATCATTTCCTTTCTACCAAGTTTACTGCTGGTTAACTACTGAGGTAATGTTGAATTGTAATGTTTGCAAACACATGTAAATATGATCATAGTAACCTACAATATTAAGCCTTACACATAGATGATAGAATCTGACTCCAAATAGTCATAAGTTATGACCTGTAAACAGGACATAGCACAGTACTGTGCATATTAGCACTGTCAACAAGAGCGAGGTGCAAACCAATGCAAGGTGAAAGGGAATATGAGAACAGATGTTGTTATGAAATAGAGAATAATGACTGTACAGGCTGACCAAACATATGCATATGTGTGGGGTTTGTGGTTGGTGTGATAGAACAGTCCTCTCAAGACTAAACAATGACTTCTTGCTGAACTCATCAAGCAGACACAAATAACATTTGTGTGGAACTGTGAGGGTGTGGCCAAAGTTGAGTGTCTGGAACAAACAGCCAGCCAGTCGTTCCAGCTAGCAGCCATCCAGTCATTCCTGCTAGCAGCTAGTAAGAGCCAGCTAGCAGCCATCCAGTCATTCCAGCTAGCAGCTAGTAAGAGCCAGCAAGCAGCCAGCCAGTAATTCCAGCTAGCAGCTAGTCCGAGCCAGCTAGCTAGTCCGAGCCAGCTAGCTAGTCATTCCAGCTAGCAGCTAGTCAGAGCCAGCTAGCAGCCAGCCAGACATTACAGCTAGCATCTAGTCCGAGCCAGCTAGTTAGTCATTCCAGCTAGCAGCTAGTCAGAGCCAGCTAGCTAGTCAGAGCCAACTAGCTAGTCATTCCAGCTAGCAGCTAGTCAGAGCCAGCTAGCAGCCAGCCAGTCATTACAGCTAGCAGCTAGTCAGCACCAGCGAGCAGCTAGTCAGAGCCAGCGAGCAGCTAGTCAGAGCCAGCTAGCAGCTAGTCAGAGCCAGCTAGCAGCCAGCCAGTCATTACAGCTAGCATCTAGTCATTACAGCTAGCAGCTAGTCAGAGCCAGCTAGCAGCCAGCCAGTCATTACAGCTAGCAGCTAGTCAGCACCAGCTAGCAGCTAGTCAGAGCCAGCTAGCAACTAGTCAGAGCCAGCTAGCAGCTAGTCAGAGCCAGCTAGCAACTAGTCAGAGCCAGCTAGCAGCTAGTCAGAGCCAGCTAGCAGCCAGCCAGTCATTACAGCTAGCAGCTAGTCAGAGCCAGCTAGCAGCCAGCCAGTCATTACAGCTAGCAGCTAGTCAGAGCCAGCTAGCAGCCAGCCAGTCAACAGCCAGTCAGTTGTTCTAAATATCAGTTAGTCAGAGCCCCTGCAGGTCATACTAGGACTAGGGTTGCATCTCAAATCACACCCTATTCCCTACATAGTGTGCCACTTTTGAACAGGGACCTGGTGAAAGTAGTGCACTACATAGGGTATAAGGTACCATTTGGGATGCAACGTAGGAGAGTCCGTTGCTGTTGTGGGGCTGAGAGGGAGTGCGGGTCTCAGAGTCACTTGCTTGGCAACATGGGCAAGATTGACGCTGGCGTTAGTTAGCAGCCGCTTGGCACAGAGTCGGTCATAGACCTGCAGAGAAAGCAAAAACAACACTTCAGCTATCTTTGGCTGTACAGCCCTGTTCCAGCTGCTGGTTCAAAGTACGGTCACTGGCGCACGCCCAGAACAAAAGGCTATGAAAAAAAAACACTAAAGGAACAAGCCACAACCACTTCATATGAAGAGAACAAGGAGCACAAGGAGACGGAATGTCTGGAACCAATGGACTTGGCTTGGAACTTAGTTCGCAACTTGTCACGATTCTGTTGCAGAATTGTTGGCAGTATTGCTAACATGCATGTTTGATCAACAATAACAAAAATAGCACAAAATAACGGAATGTCTTTGGAACCAACAGAGGTCTTAACTTGGACCAGGACTTGTGTCTTCATTCTGTTGCAGTAGAACACAGAATTACTAACATTGATCTTTAAACAAAGTCTTAATGTCTTCTTTAGAGAGGATTGCAACGAGAGCCATATGAATCAGTTTTCCACAAGCCTACGGAAAAATCCATTTGCAAATATAATACATAAAAAATGAGAAAGATTCCACGTCACCCACAAAAAACGTCTACTTTAATCCATGCTTTTGGTTACTACCATACATTGGATAATAGGTTGGAGTCCCTCTCCCTAAATGTCAATAGGGTCAGTGATATCGTCATTATTCAAGACAGTAATGGTTGTTGATTTCTGACAGAGAAAAACGATTTGCGAACATTCCTCATCCTTGTTATTTAACACCGAATCTGGTGAGTGTCTTGTACACCTTCTACTACAAAGTGGGTCATGAAGGGAAGCAGGAGCACAGTACTGTTACGTTCACGTGACGCTTTGTACTGCGATAAATGTATCTCTGTCTCAAGACGTGGATGTCGATTACGGCAGCCCCTCTCTGGTTCAGAGGGGTTTAGGTTAAATGTGGAAGACACATTTCAGTTGAATGCATTCAGTGGTACGACTGACTAGGTATCACCCTTTTCCCTTTTTCTCTTCTCTATCACTCTGTCTCTAACTCACACACCTTCTCTCTCCCTCTCTCCCTGTCTCACGCAGTCCTACAGCGTGATGATAAAACCCCCTGTAGTTATTATTTTCCACAAATACTGCTCATTTCAGATCCAACTGAATGTCAACTAAAGCATATTAGCAGCTCCTTCAGTGTTTATCAAACACTACAGAATATCTATGTTGTTATTTTTCTTCAGTGTCACGTTCAGCACCACACCGTTTGTGCAAGTACCTTGTTCTGAAACTAAATGAATAATTACACACATATTTCTCAACCATTAATTAGGCCGTCGGGGCGAAGGTAATAATTGGGATGTACCTTTAGGGAAATCTAAACGGCAGGATAATTTACGTACGGCTTTCTACGGGCTTATTATTAACTGGGATGAACAAAAACAGCTTTAGTGTTCTTGGTGTGATGTCATGACTTCAGAGAGGCACACTACGCCTAACTCATTGAAATAACCACAAGTAAAACAACATCTTTACTGGTACCTTCTACCTCGCTGTTACTGTATTTGACTTACAGGCATTTCATATAGTCGAGACATTAAAAATGTCAGTACTGTTATATACAACCTACTGTTGTTTAATACAGTAACTACCTTTCGACAGAGAGGATCTGTGTGTGTACTTGAACTACTACTGAATCGACGGAGTCACGTACGTCAGGTATCTTTCTCACTGATCTGTGGGATATTCTGCAAGTGGGTGTTTAGTTGGCAAGTTGTAGGGGCCTGAGAGTCCACTGGCTAATTCTACTGATTTGCTGCCAATGGAGGGAGGCTGTGTGGGGTTTTGGTTCAGCAGAAAGGGACAGAACACCTGTATTCACCCAGGGGGCTGAAGAGAGGGGTTAGAGCACCACTAGTGGTAGAATTGTAGTACTACATCACATTTTCCCAAAACCCCATTCATAGATTATGCACTTCACACCAGCAGTTTTCCCAGTGCTGGCTTTCCTCTGAAGCTAAACAGGGTTGGTCCTGGTTGGTTCCTGGATGGGAGACCAGATGCTGCTGGTGAATTATGTTGCAGGGCCAGTAGGTGGTTCTCCTTTCCCCAGGTCAAAACAAAATATCCCAATGCCCCAGGGCAGTTGTTGGGGACATTGCCCTGTGTAGGGTGCTACCTTTTGGATGCGACGTTAAACGGGTGTCCTGACTCTCTGTGGTCATTAAAGATCTCATGACGCTCATCGAAAGAGTAAGGGTTTAACCTCCGGTCCTCATGGCCACCTAATCATCCCCAGTGTCCTATTGGCTCATTCCTCTCCCCTGTAACTATTCCCCAGGTCATTGCTGTGCCTTTCACCTGGTAAAATAAAATAAAAAATGCTACTGTTGTCAGTCCAGTATAGAGCGCTATGTCAACACACAATGTGTTCTTACTGTGTTCTTACTGTGTTCTTACTGTGTTCTTACTGTGTTCTTACTGTGCTCTTACTGTGTTCTTAATGTGTTCTTACTGTGTTCTTACTGTGTTCTTAATGTGTTCTTACTGTGTTCTTACTGTGTTCTTACTGTGTTCTTACTGTGTTCTTACTGTGTTCTTACTGTTCTTACATTTTTTTGGACCAATTCAGTATCTGCCCTTAGAGTTAACAGATCAACACCAAACGTTTAGGTATTTCACACAACCAAGTGTTCATACAAGATCAATATAACGACCTGCCTTTACATGTGACATGATTCTGTAACATAAATCAATCAGGCCACAAAGCAATGTACCAACACACAAAAAAAAAAAAAAGAGTAATAATATTCAGTGTTCTTTCTAACAGGAAACCCTATCTGACACGCAGCCCTTCCACTTCCTGTTAAAGAGTTAGGGCGTTAAATAGACCATCTGCACGACTGTGTCCCAAATGGCATACCCCTAATCCCTGTATAGTGCACTAGTTTTGACCAGGACTCATAGCGATCTGGTCAAAAGTAGTGCACTATACACGGAATAGCCATTTGGTAGGTACACGTGGTATCAGCTCACCCGCTGACACGAATGACGTACAAGGACCAGTAAGGAGTGACTGGAGAGCCCGTTCAAAACAGTCAGTTGTTCAAAGTAACGTACAATCCATAATGAATGAATGAATCCAATAGGTTATGGCTAATTTCCACCTATTGAAACAAAGCAGTTATCTTTCAACCAACTCATTTTGTTATGTTACATGTGAAGATACCAAATGAAAGCCAAATGCAACACAATGGAAGTTAGGTTAGCCTTATTATCCTGGTCAGACCCCACAGCCTTATTATCCTGGTCAGACCCCACAGCCTTATTATCCTGGTCAGACCCCACAGCCTTATTATCCTGGTCAGACCCCACAGCCTTATTATCCTGGTCAGACCCCACAGCCTTATTATCCTGGTCAGACCCCACAGCCTTATTATCCTGGTCAGACCCCAGAGCCTTATTATCCTGGTCAGACCCCACAGCTCTTTAGTCTGTAGTGACCGTATTATCCTGGTCAGACCCCACAGCTCTTTAGTCTGTAGTAACATTATTATCCTGGTCAGACCCCACAGCCTTATTATCCTGGTCAAACCCCACAGCTCTTTAGTCTCTAGTAACCTTATTATCCTGGTCAGACCCCACAGCTCTTTAGTCTGTAGTAACCTTATTATCCTGGTCAGACCCCACAGCTCTTTAGTCTGTAGTAACCTTATTATCCTGGTCAAACCCCACAGCTCTTTAGTCTCTAGTAACCTTATTATCCTGGTCAGACCCCACAGCTCTTTAGTCTGTAGTAATATTATCCTGGTCAGACCCCACAGCTCTTTAGTCTGTAGTGACCGTATTATCCTGGTCACACCCCACAGCTCTTTAGTCTGTAGTAACATTATCCTGGTCAGAGCCCACAGCCTTATTATCCTGGTCAGAGCCCACAGCTCTTTAGTCTGTAGTAACATTATCCTGGTCAGAGCCACAGCCTTATTATCCTGGTCAGACCCCACAGCTCTTTAGTCTGTAGTAACATTATCCTGGTCAGAGCCCACAGCCTTATTATCCTGGTCAGACCCCACAGCTCTTTAGTCTGTAGTAACATTATCCTGGTCAGAGCCCACAGCTCTTTAGTCTGTAGTAACATTATCCTGGTCAGAGCCCACAGCTCTTTAGTCTGTAGTAACATTATCCTGGTCAGACCCCACAGCCTTATTATCCTGGTCAGACCCCACAGCCTTATTATCCTGGTCAGACCCCACAGCCTTATTATCCTGGTCAGACCCCACAGCTCTTTAGTCTGTAGTAACATTATCCTGGTCAGACCCCACAGCCTTATTATCCTGGTCAGACCCCACAGCCTTATTATCCTGGTCAGACCCCACAGCCTTATTATCCTGGTCAGACCCCACAGCCTTATTATCCTGGTCAGACCCCACAGCCTTATTATCCTGGTCAGACCCCACAGCCTTATTATCCTGGTCAGACCCCACAGCCTTATTATCCTGGTCAGACCCCACAGCCTTATTATCCTGGTCAGACCCCACAGCTCTTTAGTCTGTAGTAACATTATCCTGGTCAGACCCCACAGCCTTATTATCCTGGTCAGACCCCACAGCCTTATTGTCCTGGTCAGACCCCACAGCCTTATTATCCTGGTCAGACCCCACAGCCTTATTATCCTGGTCAGACCCCACAGCCTTATTATCCTGGTCAGACCCCACAGCTCTTTAGTCTGTAGTAACATTATCCTGGTCAGACCCCACAGCCTTATTATCCTGGTCAGAGCCCACAGCTCTTTAGTCTGTAGTAACATTATCCTGGTCAGAGCCCACAGCTCTTTAGTCTGTAGTAACATTATCCTGGTCAGAGCCCACAGCCTTATTATCCTGGTCAGACCCCACAGCTCTTTAGTCTGTAGTAACATTATCCTGGTCAGAGCCCACAGCCTTATTATCCTGGTCAGAGCCCACAGCTCTTTAGTCTGTAGTAACATTATCCTGGTCAGAGCCCACAGCTCTTTAGTCTGTAGTAACATTATCCTGGTCAGAGCCCACAGCTCTTTAGTCTGTAGTAACATTATCCTGGTCAGACCCCACAGCCTTATTATCCTGGTCAGACCCCACAGCCTTATTATCCTGGTCAGACCCCACAGCCTTATTATCCTGGTCAGACCCCACAGCTCTTTAGTCTGTAGTAACATTATCCTGGTCAGACCCCACAGCCTTATTATCCTGGTCAGACCCCACAGCCTTATTATCCTGGTCAGACCCCACAGCCGTATTATCCTGGTCAGACCCCACAGCCTTATTATCCTGGTCAGACCCCACAGCTCTTTAGTCTGTAGTAACATTATCCTGGTCAGACCCCACAGCCTTATTATCCTGGTCAGACCCCACAGCCTTATTATCCTGGTCAGACCCCACAGCCTTATTATCCTGGTCAGACCCCACAGCTCTTTAGTCTGTAGTAACCTCTATTATCCTGTTAGAACTCAAAACTGTCTTTTGATGTTTGTTTTATGAGTAAATTGTAGAAATGGTCCATATGGGGAAATGCATCAAAAGGGGATTATTCCTGGTTTTGAAAGTTACATCTTGAAACCACCCGCTGTGAGTTTTTCGGTTGGGAGGTGGGGACACTCAAGAAGGATAAATTGGTGACTGATTCCCAGACCAAGCTACCGTCCTCCTCACTCAAAACAAATACACTGACGGGTAAAGGAGGAAGTAAATTGCACACTGGTCGATCTGTTCAACAGCTTCTGCCCCTTGGTGTCCCAGGTAAGCTCCCGGGCTAGTTCAACGTGACAGCTCCTTGGTGTCCCAGGTAAGCTCCCGGGCTAGTTCAACGTGACAGCTCCTTGGTGTCCCGGGGAAGCTCCCGGGCTAGTTCAATGTGACAGGTCCTTGGTGTCCCGGGGAAGCTCCCGGGCTAGTTCAACGTGACAGGTCCTTGGTGTCCCAGGGAAGCTCCCGGGCTAGTTCAACGTGACAGCTCCTTGGTGTCCCAGGGAATCTCCCGGGCTAGTTCAACGTGACAGCTCCTTGGTGTCGCGAGGAAGCTCCCGGGCTAGTTCAACGTGACAGCTCCTTGGTGTCCCGGGGAAGCTCCCGGGCTAGTTCAACGTGACAGGTCCTTGGTGTCCCAGGTAAGCTCCCGGGCTAGTTCAACGTGACAGCTCCTTGGTG